>NW_026878969.1:0-252906 GCF_032173495.1 Musca vetustissima
AGGAGTCTGTCAAAGTGGGACTTGCAGTAACTGACAAGAAGACCAAGCTGATGATGATGATCTGAGTAAACAATTCAAAAACAAAGCCAACTCTCGCCTGACCAAACGCACCCTTTACAAGACGCTGATACAACCCGTGCTGGTGTATGGATCTGAAGCATGGATAATTGGCAAGCCGATGGGGCAGGTCTTGTGTGTTTACGTGTTTAAGAGAAAAATTCTCCGTAAGATCTATGGGCCGATCTGTGTCGGCGGTAAATATCTCTATCGTATGACCCATCGACATAGTCAGTCGTATAGGGTTGCAGTGACTGCAGGGGATAGGTCATGTTGAGAGTATGGATGAGGATGCCCCAGGCCAAAAGGCATAAACATGCGAGCCAACTGATGGTTCACGCAGAAAGGTAAGATCACGAATTCGGTGGGCCGATCTGTGTCGGCGGTGAATATCTCTGTCGAATGAACAATCGACATAGTCAGTCGTATAGAGTTGCAGTGACTGCAGGCGATAGGTCATGTTGAGAGAATGGATGAGGATGCCCCAGCTCAAAAGGCATAAACATGCGAGCCAACTGATGGTTCACGCTGAAAGGGAAGATCACGAATTCGATGGAAAGATCAAGTGGAAGACAACATCTCGAAGCATGATCTTTCAAATTGGAAGACCGACGCGACTGGAAATCTTTTTTTAAGCTCGGCTTATGGTACAAATGTTCTGTCTCAAGCCAGCCAGTACGTAGATAGAAAACAATTCTCAAAATTTAGACAAATTTACGATTTAAAAAATCGATGGTTTAAAACATTTCTGTAACAACTCTTAAAAAATTATTTTTTTTTTTAATTTACTCCTCTAAATCCAGTGATAAAAAATGGCTGTCAATAATATTTTTGGTATTTCCTCTAAAACAAATTAAACCCATAAGTATCTCAATTCTACTTTCAAAAATAACTAAAATAAATTTAAGCAATTAATATTTTTTGTATTGCGATTAAAATCGCATTTTTATTTCGACTTTTTCTTGGCATCTGCACCAAAAAGGGTGTTGCAAACCGAACCCGTCAATTGCACTTGAGCAAAAATGTGAACGAGAATTGCCTTTTGACAGCAAAAATAAAGCAAACAACCTTCAAAAAGGTGTTTTTTTTTATTTGGTCTTAAAAAATGTTTGTTTTGAAGAAACCTGAATAGAAAAAAATAATTCTTTGTTTTTGTTTGGCCAAAAATTCTTTTGGAGAATGGCGAGCAAAAATAATTGTTATGGTCCGTGTGGATTGAAGTGTTTTTGTTTTGTTTTTGTTTTTTTTTATTTGATCTTAAATCATTACAAGGTGTTTATGGTTTTTAAACTGTCACAGAATACTGACCAGCAACAATAACAAGACGAGGTGTTCTGGTACTAAGCAGAACCACCACCACCATGAAAAACTTCAGATGCAGACTCACACCCATACCTTAACGTTAAATTGTGGTAAATGGAGTGACCAGGGCAATAGCCAACAATGGTGGACATTTGGACGGACGGACGAATGACTTGCTTGTCATTCGGTCATTCAAACTCAGTCACTCAGTCATTTGGTTCTCAGTTCTTTTCGGCACAACAACCAACCAACCACTTGTTGTAATCTGGTTTTTTGTTTTTAATCTGTCTCCTTTTGTGTCAACTTTTTTGAAGCCAATTTATTGTGGACATGTTGTAGCCAAAACCAACGCCCTACTTTCAAAATGTTGTTCTTGTATTTCGTTTAGCTTGACTTGGGTTTTTTATTCGTTTTGTTTGTGTTTTTTTCCTTCGTTAATATTTACATTCTATGTGGATTCTTGTTGTTGTTTAAATTAATAATAAAATTGTTTGGTCCAGTATAAGAAATATTTTTATTTCTGTTTTTGTTTTTTGATCTGTACTATTAAAAAGTACGATTTATTTGGTGAGATATCTGGTGTACTTAGTAACTGACTGACTGCGAATGGCTGGATGTATGTCTGTCTATCTCTCTGCCAGCCAGGTTTGCCTTATACCACTCTGATATACATAGATCAATTGTATATACTAAGTTTGGACAAGGTCGTTGGAGAACCAAAACAGATTTATAAAAGCCGATATGGAATTCTGCACAAACTGGACGACTGAATGGCTATAAGTTGGTTTAGTTACACAATACCAGAATAAAATCAACCGTTCATTTCGAAAACGAAAACAAAATGAAAAAAAAAATACTGAATGCTGCACCCCACACCCAAATTAAGTTTTTCATTTTGTTTTGTTATGGAAAATCAACTTTCACTTTTTTGTAATTTTTTTTTTTTTTTTTTTTTTTTTTTGAGATGAAGAAACAAACGATGGCAATTTTTGTCAGGTTTTCCAGTATTTCTAAAAATATTTTTTCGGAATTATTGATTAAAAATGTTGATCTCATTAATACTGAAATACATAGAAGACATATGTTATAGAGCATAGTGTTCATACCCGCGCAATCGCCTGGAAGTATGCATCACACATTGTTGTGAAATAAGAAATATTTTTCTGAGTCAGACGGAACCAAAACACACTATACCCTACACAAAATCCCCGGGACTTTACCTTTCTGTGTAGCTAAATTCACAACCTGGTCAAAATTTCGCGATACATGAACCCTCGTGTGTTAATGGTTAAACTAATGGTGTTTTGGTGGCAAATTGTTTTTTTTTTATTCTACGAAGGGCATCTGATCAACAGATGATAATGTTCTGTTCATATTTTTGGCCCCTAGAGTGGCAAAACAGATAAAAATAAATTTATTTGTTCATCTGTTCGCCTAAGGACAAGGGAATCTTCCTTTGATAAACTTAAGGGCAGGAAGGCATTCAGAAAAGACCTAAGCTGTAGGACAGAGAGACATTCATGATGTAGATCTATGGATCTTTTATTGACCAATTGAAGACAGGAAGTCATTCAAGTTGAGGAAATTGTTCCCAAATTGATCAGCACACTGTCTATACTAGACAAGATAAAGGCCATGGAATATTTCCTGTACGAATCAGGAAAGGGATAAGTTTGAGGATCAGTTCTGGGCTGGGAATCTCTCCCAGACACTCTGGAGGACAGAGAGTCTATCCTAGGTGAGATGAACATGAAAAAAAAACATGAAAAGAGGCAATCGTTCATATACGTGTTGGAAGCATTTCTTATTTTTTAGGAGATGCTGCAGGCAAGGAACTCTCCATTAAAGCCTATATAATATCTTTAATAGGTCTTCTCGGGTGTGCAGTGATTTCCAATAATTTTCTAGAGAGTAAATCTCTCCGATCAGCTGGTAGAAGATATAAAGGTCATAGCAGAGAATTTCTAATGATAGCAATATTCTTAAAATATTCTTCAGATTCGAGAGTATCCAGTATAGACTATATCTAACGATCAAGAGGTTTTTTGGTGGTGAATTAATTTTCGTCAGTATTCTAGAGCGGCAAATCCCTCCGTACCTTGGTCTATGAAGACTCCTTTATAGGAGTCTATGAAGACTCATTTGTAGGAGCCTATGAAGACTCATTTGTAGGAGCCTATGAAGACTCCTTTATAGGAGTCTATGAAGACTACTTTATAGGAGTCTATGAAGACTACTTTATAGGAGTCTATGAAGACTCCTTTATAGGAGTCTATGAAGACTCCTTTATAGGAGTCTATGAAGACTCCTTTATAGGAGTCTATGAAGACTCCTTTATAGGAGTCTATGAAGACTCCTTTATAGGAGTCTATGAAGACTCCTTTATAGGAGTCTATGAAGACTCCTTTATAGGAGTCTATGAAGACTCCTTTATAGGAGTCTATGAAGACTCCTTTATAGGAGTCTATGAAGACTCCTTTATAGGAGTCTATGAAGACTCCTTTATAGGAGTCTATGAAGACTCCTTTATAGGAGTCTATGATGACTATTTTATAGGAGTCTATGAAGACTCCTTTATAGGAGTCTATGAAGACTCCTTTATAGGAGTCTATGAAGACTCTTTTATTCAGTGAATAAGCTATTTAGCCACTAAGGTCCCGGAATGACAAAATTACCACCGATTGCGCAATCATCATCATCCTTATACCTATAAAGGACTGTACCTTTATATGAGGGCTATACCTAAAACTCGGCCAATGCATATTATTCTTACTTACTTAGCTGGCTTGTGACAGAACATTTGTTCCATAAGCCGAGCTTAAGAAGATTTCCACACGCATCAATCTGGGGCGCATCTCTTCCAATTTGAAAGACCATGTTCCGAGATGTTGTCTTCTACTTCAACTTTCCATGGGATTCGTGGCCTTCCCCTTTTGCATGAAGCATCACTTGGCTAGATTTTATATGCCTTTTGAATGAAGGTATTCTCATCCATTCACACAACATGACCTAGCCAACGTATTCGCTGCAGCTCAATCAGTCTATGTCGATGTCCCAGAACATATGGTATAGCTCATGGTTCAATCGACGGCGATATTCACCGTCAACGCTGATCGGCCCATAGATCTTACGGAGAAATTCTCTCTCAAACACTGCAAAAGCTCTCTCATCTGCTTGCGCAAGTAGTCATGCTTCAGATCCATACAACAGCACGGCACGATTAATTTCAGGGTCTTGTAGATCGTTAGTTTGATCGAGCGAGAGGTGGCCTTGTTTCTGAATTGTTTACTTAGACCATAGTAACATATGTGGGTCAACATTATTCTGCTCCGGATTTCAAAGCTGATATTATTATTTTTGTTTATGGCGGTACCGAGGTATATAAAAACGTCCACTATCTCGAAGCTGTAGTTTTCAAGTTCCACAGTTGGTCCGAGTCTACTGGACGTCTTGCGCGTTGATACCATCAGCTTGGTCTTCTCGCCGTTTACTGCCAGAGCCACTTTGGCAGACCCCTTCTCAATTCGTTCAGAGGTGGCTGTTACCGCTCGCAATGTTCGACCCATTATGTCGATGTCGTCGGCGTAGGCGAGTAACATGTGCTGTTTGGTGTACAGAGTGCGTTTTCTGTTCATATTTGCATCTCGTATGAACCTTTTGCAGCAGGATTTTAAAAAGATCACACGACAAACTGTCACCATTTCCGAATCCTTGTTCGGTATTGAAGAGCTGTGAGAGGTCCTTAACCACCTTAACTGCTGGCCTTGTGCTACTTAAAGTTATCCTGTATAGCCGCATTAATTTTGCAGAAATGCCGATCGCCAGACATGGCTTTAAACACCTCTGAACGGATAGGACTGTCGAATGCGACTTTATAGGTGAATAGGTGAAATTTGTCGATATGTTTTTCGTGGGTCTTTTCCAGGATTTGGCACAGAGTGCAAATCTAGTGAATGGTGGATATCTATAACTCGGTCTATATTAACACATTTTTGGAGGAAGATTTCCCATCCAAAGTGATTTAAAAATAGCAGATTATAGTCAATTCAGTTGAAAAAAATTTTTATTCATAACATGCCCAGGTTATTTATTTAGCAATAGACAAAGAAAAACCTACGGAAAATTCAACCAAAATTTGTTTCCTAATTTCGAGTCACTTCAATCAATATGAGACTTACAGCCAGCCAGCCTTCAATCAATGTTTCAGATTGCATGCATGACAGTCGCCACCATAAAAGTCTCTCTTAAAAAAAAAATAAGAACAGCGGTAGTTAAGCCATAAGTAACACCTATTAATTCATATTTCATGTCGGAGGGGTTGGATTGTTAAGCTCTTTAACGGATCTTTTGACAGAAACACCAGCAGCAACAACAACAACATCGCAGCACAGCAACATCGCATTGATGTTAAACGACATTTACTTGAGACGAACAACATTCCATTTTTCGGGTTGTGTGCATGTTTGAGGCTGCAGCCAAACAAACAATCTTCTTGAATGTGACCCAGCAACAACAGTCACTTGCTGCAAACAAACATAACAGTTAGGAACATTTGTGTTATTGTTGTTGTCTTTTTTCGAAAGCTCTTTAGCTGGTGTTCTTCTCAAACAAAGAAACAAAAAATATGTTTGCTTATAATTGTTTGAAGGTATATGTGTTTGTTGAAGAGTGTGTGTTTGGAATTGGTAAAATAACCTAGCATAACCAAACATGAGTGAACGAACGAACATCGTCCCCCTTGTCATCTTCTTCTTCCCGTTTTATAGACGTAATATAACAACTATCGAATTTTTTGGGTTTTTTTTCAAAATTGTCTGGCATTTTGGGTTTTCGGCCAGTCTGTCGGTCGGTTGGTTTGTTGGTTGGTTGGTAGGTCGTTCAGTCAGTTGGTTTCTGTTTTTGGTTGCATAGCTGGTTATGAGGTTGGTTGGTTGGCTGTTTGGTGGTCGATTGGTCGCCCGGCCAGTGCATTCAACTGTAATTGCAACCAAACCAAAAAAGTGGAAATACTCTTTGCTGGAGATTATGATACTACTGCCCCAGCAAAATTTAATAACAACAAATACCCACACAGCTACATATGTACAAACGAACGTATGACCGACCGAACAAACAAACAAACAAAACAGGTATGTTTGGTTTTAAGTTTCAAGGACTTTTGGTGGACATTCACTTTTCAAAAAAGCAAAATCTTACATTTACAAATATATCCCAACACATACACACACACACATCGCCAAAGCAACTACAACCACAAACAGCAATGCCGACGCCGCCACCGTCATCATCATCGTGTTGCATGCAAAAGTGCATGGCATCTAAATGATTTAGTTTAAAACAACACAACAACAATATGAACAACCAACAACAACACGTCAAGCAATCAACCAAAAACCATGCCAAGCCAATGCACTCTGAGCAAGCGCAAACTGCTTTAAATGACAGCAACAACAACAACCAGCCGGACTAACTGTGGAACAGACTGACTGACAACAGGCTGAGGAGTAGTAGCTGCAGCAGCAGCAGAGGCAGCGCCAACAACATCAATAGCTTAAGAATGAACCCACCAAACAAGTTATTGCAATTCGATTTCAGTCAGTCAGTTCGACAGACATTTACCAATTACATTGAATGGTAGCAACTGTTTTGCACTAAATTGATGCTGCACAGACATACACAAAAAAATACACACACATATACAGAGGTTGAGCTTATTTAGTCAAAAAGCTCAACAAATATTAGTGAAAGTATAAAAACGAGCTTTCATATTGGGATTTAAAAAGCTCTAGATATCGGGACGAATGGGTGCTACATCATGGGTGGCCAAGAGAAATCGCCGAATTGGTTCCTCCTGGTCTAGAAACAGAGACTTTTTAAAGGCTATTTTTTGCGGAACCCATAACAGATACGATTATTTTTTAAAAATACTTAAAATATCTTGGATTTTTTTAAAAAATATTTTTTTTCGAGGTCCAATAGAATATTTAAAGGGTTCAATAGAAAGGATAATGTTTTGAAATGACAATTATTCAGTGTTTTTTTTTTCAAACATATTTTTTGAAGGACCAATAGGAATTTTTTTTGGATGATATTTTGTATGGTCCAATGGATGAATGGTTTTTTTTATGGAATATTTCGGAGAAATCAATAGAAGTGTGGATTTAAAAAAGATTTTTTTGTTTTCACATAAATCGTATATTTTTCAGTAACCAACAGAAAGAATCTGGATGGAGTTGGGGACGATAGATACCAAGCAACGGTTCTGATTGGCTTTAACATGGCGAAGTCCAGGCTTATCTTGGTTCCTCTTTCATCATCTCAATTGTGGGCTTGCTATTTTTATCACCCTTTGAAATAGTGAGCTGATATGTGCCGCGATTTCACCCATAAGATCTATAAAAATGAGTTGAGGCGTCGGGTTAGTTGCCCACATTCGGAAAACCCCTCTTACTATGAAAAAGCAGATTCACTCCAGTAGATGAGCGAATTGCTATAATCCGTATAAAAGCGAAGTTCTTCTACATCAATCTCATTTGCGCCCATGCTCCAACCGAAGATAAAGATGAACAGACCAAAGACATATTTTACGAGCGCCTAGAAAGAGCATATGGCCGCTGCCCTGGCCATGACATTAAAATTCTGCTAGGAGATTTTAATGCAAAAATCTTTGGCTCCACTGTCGGAAAATTCAGCCTCCATGAAGAAACATCAGACAACGACATGAGGTAGTTAGCAGCACCAGATTCAAGCATCTCGATATACACAAGGCCACCTGATCAAGCAATGAGAAATCTAATTGATCATGTTCTGATAGACGGAAGGCATTCATCCAGTGTTTTAGACGCCCGATCGATCCGAGGAGCGAATATCAATTCGGACCATTACCTTGTGGCAGCCAAGGTACGAACTCGTCTTAAAGTAGCAGCAAATGTGTAATCTAACACAACACGGAAACTCGACGTCGAAAGGCTGCAAACACAACAGGTAGCCGAGGCCTACTCCGCTCAACTTACCCACCTCCTTGACGAAAGCACTTCTTGTCCCGATAATAGTATCGAATGGCAAAAAACTGCCCACTCCCTACATACTGCAGCAAAAGGAAGCACTTGGGTTCCAAAAACCACCACCAGGAAACCAATGGTATGATCAGGAGTGTCGTAATGCTACTGATCTGAAAAACGCAGCGTATAGGGCAACCCTGCAGACAGTAGCAACACGTAATGTGATGGAGAATTATCGGGAGAAAAGGAGAGAGGAGAAAGGTGTTTTCAGAAAAAAGAAGGACAAGAAAAACGTGAGCGTGAGCAAAACGAGATGTACAGGAGTCAGAAGGAAGTCCGGCATTTTTACTAACCAAACTGAAGGCTTTGATACAGGCACATTTTCCTGTAGATATGAAGAAGGAAACCTGGCGACAGATACAGTCAGCGTGTTGAGCATCTGGAAGGAGCATTTTGAAAAACTTCTGGTATCAAATAGTGGCGTTGAAGAAAATACCACAGAACCAATAAGAGATGACGGTATAGAGTGTATACCAACTAACCAAGATGAGGTCAGAATAGCAATTAATCGGCTGAAGAGCCGATGGGAATAAATTTTGTGTATGCCAGGAGAATTTTTTTTTTTTATAAAAAGGCTTAAAGAGGTATTCATAGCCGAGTTGACTTACAGATATTACCTCATAGATGAGGTAAAGGCAAGGGGGCCTTTCATTGATAGACTGAAGAGCAAGAAGACATTATGTCTTAAGCTGGAGGACAATGAACCACTATTTCTGCTGGAGGCATTTGAGTCTTTCATATGCCATTTGATGCCACAAAGCCATTTGTAGATAAATTAAACTTGGGATAGTAGTTCATAGACGTATTGAGGCATACAGTGTCTATTTTAGGAACACTGAAGGCCAGAGAGTCTTTCCGATTCCAACTGAAGGTCATGAAGTTGGTGAGACGTTTGTAAAAAAGGGAAACCAGTGAGATATTCTTGAACGTGCTGAAATGCATAGCATATTTTTTATAAAAAAAAACTAGAGTTTAGGGTGCCTCCAGACCATCAATAGGACATCTAGGGTTTGAAGTGATTCCCACCAGTTTTCTAGAGCGTAAATACCTCCGATCCCCTGATACAAGATTTTCTAGACATAGAGCATCTCCTAGAGGTAACTAAATTTATAAAAATATGCTAAATTCGTGAGATTCGAAACATGCTGAGCTTTTCTAGAAAGAAATCAAGAAGTTTCCTCATTTAAATTGGACGGCCTTCTAGATATAGAAGACAATTGTAGATATTTTAGAGATAGGAGATAAATAGTTTTTTTCAGAAATCTCTATTAGAGCGATAGACAATTTACTAGGAGTCTACTTGGTATAGAAGAGCTACTAGAGTCTTCTGGGGTCAAAAAATTATGAAGACGATTGAAAGAGCTTCATGTATAATACCTCACACAATTCTTCCATATTTAGACGAAAGGGGCCTGGATGCTTCTGAGAGCTGTCAAAGAAATTAAAACCCCCCAGACCCAGGGGTTTTCAAGGTGTTGGAGATATTCCAGAATTCTGGAAACAGCAGAATACTTAAAATAGTTATTGTTGAATGGAAGACCTTGTCGAGGTCTCTTAGAAGTCTCCAGAAGTCGTATATAAATAGATTAAAATCGGCGTTCAGACATGGATACAAAGCAATATTTTAAGCCAAGCTACTTCTGGTTACAGAAGAGCTTCTCAAAGAGACATAATACTTTTCATGCGAGGCAAAAGGCCTATAACTTCGAGGGGTCTTTTGTGGATATCAAATAATTTCCTTCTATATGTCTTCTAGATATGGACAACCTTCCAGGGGTTTTTTAACTATAGAAGATCTTCCAGTGATAGACTAATATTCGGAGGACCTCTAGAGGTTCCAAACCTTTCAAAAAATTTATTCCTGTAGGAATAGAGGAAATAAGTTATAGATTTAGAACACGACCAAAGATTTTTTTAGAAATATTCTATGAATTGAGGACCCCTTCGGAAGAAATAGAATCCAGTAGGGTCTTCTTGAATGTCATATTACCCTTTTTGAGAGCTGCAGGTGGTGACCTTCTCCTCTCTAAGTCATCTTGTAGAGAGAAAACTTAGAGATATAATACCCTTCAGAACTATAGAAGACCGACCTTACGGTAAGACCGGGGAATCTTTCCTAGACGGGACACTTTCATGAAAGATCTGACTGTCAAATAATATTTTTATGAGAACAGAAGACCAAGAGATCTGTCGAAAGAACTATAGAAAACTTTCAAAACATCTTCTACAAATAAAAGAGACCCTCCTGGCCCAGGTCGAACACCTTGTAAATACCTATGACGACTGCCCAGCAGTTGTTGAAACATGAAGTAAATTCCACATTTATTCTTAAGTCGGAATACTTTACAGAAGTATAGAAGACTCTACAGACCTTCCAAAAGTCTTCTATATGCGTAAGGCCTTCCTGTGGATTTCTTGAAGTTTTCTATGTAGAGAAAGCCTTCCACAAGTTTTCAGCTTCGAGCATCGATATGCCTTCTGAATATTGAGACCATGATTTTCTTCCAGAATTATTCTGCAGATATAATATTTTATGAAATACTGAGGGTCTCCCAGAGTTAAAAGACGTTCGACTATCAGTATTCAGGACACTTTCAAAGGTATTCTAGATATGAAAGATTTTACAGAGCACTTGTCGACCAGTGGGGTTTCCCCATAGATTGGATATCTCCCAATGCAATTGAAACCATATTTATGAGTCTCAAGAGAGATGGCCTTTAAATTTTATAGCGATCACGTGTCTCTCATTCCAATATTGAATTTGCTATTTTACAAATCATATGCCATGTTTGTCATTTCAGAACGGAAATATTGAATTTGTCTTTATTTCAATTTTTTTGTTGTAGTTTTTATTTTTTTAGAATATGTTTATGTTAATTTTTCCACCTTCGAATTTTATTAATGATTTGACTTTCATTTATGCATTTGATTTTTTGTTGTGTGTTTTATATTTCCAAAAAAAAAAAATACCAAAAACGTGTGCATAAGGCAATGCCTCATTGTGACCGTGTCTTGCTTTCAAAAAAAATCACAAAAAAAACTTAACAATCACAACAACAAGCAAACAAACAATTTTGTAACTTCATTAAGAAATCGATACGTTTGTGTCACCAAAGTCAGCCCAAACGCCTGCCATCAGCCTATATATCGGCTGGCTGCCTACACTCAAAGCCAAAAGCGGGGCAGCAAATCGAAATGAACGAAAAAAAACTGATTGAAATGAATAAAGAGCCGACTTTTTTGTTCTCCCGGTGTTGTTGTTTTTTTTTTATTATTTTTTCATATTTATTTTTTGTTGTTTTTAATTTGAAAGGCCTCGTTTTTTGTTGTACAACAACAAGAAATATAACTGTGATCATTGATTACTGCTGCTAGGCTGGATGGTTGGATGGATGGATATGTGGTTGGTTGGTTGGTTTGAATGAATGCTGGTGTATGATAGCTGCTGCTTGATGACTGACAATTAGTTGACAGGCGTCTGTGCGCAGGCGCTTTACAAGAATTTTGAAAAAAAAATCGAAATAAAAAACGAACACAAGAAGACAATTAAATCAAAACACAACAAGATTCACTTTCAAAATTTATGGCCCATCAAACAATACACCACTCTGGCAATTTCGTGAGCTAATGAAACAGCAGCAGCAGCAATAACAACAAATACACCAGTCTAAAGAATCTTCATTTGCACATCCCGGTGTGTCTTCATTTGAAATGTTTGTCACGATTATCCGTTTTTGTCTGGTGCGCTGGCTGGCTGGATTCTAGATTTCTGTGTGTGTGTGTGTGTGATCATCATTGGATTTTGTGTTTGGTTAAACAGTTAAGCAGGCCGGATACCCTACAGTATATCCTTTAGAAATGGACGAACTATAAGACAATTTAAACTCCTCTTTGATAAGATCCTCTCATCCTCAGTGAAACCCTTTATATCTAAAGTACTTGCAGAAGGTCTACTTCAACAATTTTGGCTTCAATTCCATCTTTAGAAGACCTCTCGAAGGTATTCTTGAAGACTTCTGGAAGGTCCTATATTCCTCTAATATAACTTCCATAGCAAGAAATACTCCATATCTAAAAGATCTCTGCTTGTTATTCTATTTGATGTCTGGAAGATCTGCTATCTCTAGAAAGTTTTTTTTAATATAAAATTTTCTTTTTTGAAATAATATTTTTTGAGCGACTATCTGAGGCGGGGATGTTAAGTCAATTGCTATAACCCCTATAAAGGCGAAGTTCTTCATTTGGGCCCATGCTCCGACCGAAGAAAAAGATGAACAGACCAAAGACATTTTTAAGGAGCGCCTTGAAACAGCATATGACCGCTGCCCTGGCCATGACATTAAAATTCTGCTAATTCTGCTGCAAAAATCGGAAGGGAAAATATCTTTGGCCCCACCGTCGGAAAAATTCAGCCTCCATGTGGAAACATCCGGCAAAGGCATGAGGTTGATTGACTTCGCGGCAGCAAAAACATGGTAATTAGCAGCATTAGATTCAAGCATCTCGATATACACAAGACCACCTGGATTTCTCCCGATCGAACAACGAGAAATCAAATCGATAATGGCATTAACCCAGTGCTTTAGACGTTCGATCGATACGAGGAGCGAATATCGATTCGGATCGTTACATTGTAGAAGCCAAGGTTCGCACAGGTCTTGATATAGCAGCAAATGTGCGATCTAATGTAACACGGAAACTCGACGTCGAAGAGCTGCAAACATAACATACAGCAGAACACTACTCCGCTCAACTTACCCACCTACTTGACGAAAACAATCTTTGTCCCGATAATGATATAGAAGCACAATGACAAAGAATTGCCCTGTCCCCAAGATCTGCAGCAAAAGCAACACTTGTGTACCAAAAACCACCACCAAGAAACACATGGTACGATCAGGAGTGTCGTAGTGTTACTGATGTGAAAAACGCAGCATATAGGGCAACCCTGCAGACAGTAGCAACACGTAATGTGATGGAGAATTATCGGGAGAAAAGGAGAGAGAAGAAACGTCTTCAGAAAAAAGGAGAAAGAACAAGAAAAACGCGAGCGTGAGCAAATCGAGATGTACAGGAGTCAGAATGAAGTCCGGAAATTTTACCAAAGAATAAAACAGGCACATCCTCTTGTGTACATGAAGAATGAAACCTGGTGACAGATACAGACAGCATGTTGAAGATGTGGAAGGGGCATTTTGAAAAGATTCTGCAAATAGTGGGGGTGAAGAAGGTACCCCAGACCAATAAGAGATGATGGTATAGAGTGTATGCCACCTGGCCAAGATGAGGTCAGAATAGCAAACAATCGTCTTAAGAATAATAAAGCAACTAGCCGAACTATTCAAGACTGCTGGTCAGATGCTGGTAAGGAGCCTGTACCAGCTGATGAGTATAATTTGGCTAGAGGAATGCATGCCCAATGAATGAACCTCAGGATCCTGTGTCAGGTGCACAAAAAATAAGACAAGACGATATGTGCCAACTATAGAGAAATAAGTCTCCTTCCCTTCCCATCACATATAAAGTGCTATCCATCGTACTATGTGAACGACTGAAGCCAATAGTCAAAGTCATTATTGGACCATACCAATGCGGCTTCATAGCTGGCAAATCCACCATTGACCAGATTTTCACTCTACGCCAAATCCTGCAAAAGACCCAGGAAAAAAACATCGACACATTCCACCTATACGTCGACTATAAAGCCACATTCGACAGCCCTATCCGTTCAGAGGGGTATAAAGCCATGTCTGCCTTTGGCATTCCTGCAAAATTAATACGGCTATACAGGACAACTTTAAGTGACAGAAGATCAGTAGTTAAAGTCGGAAAGGACCTATCGTAGCCCTTCAATGCCGAACAAGGATTTCGACAAGGTGACTGTTTGTCGTGTGATCTAACATCCTGCTCGAAAAGGTCATACGAGATGCAAAGGGGAACAGAATTGGCACCCTGTACACCAAACAACACATGTTACTCCGATGACATCGACATAATTCGAACATTGAGAGCGATAACATCCACCTTTGAACAAATTGAGAAGGAGTCTGCCAAAGTGGGTTTGGCAGTAAACGGCGATAAGACCAAGCTGATGGTATAAACACGCAAGACGTCCAGTAGACTCGGACCAACTGTGGAACATGAGAACTACAGATTCGAGGTAGTCACCAAACAACACATGTTACTCGCCTATGCCGATGACATCGACATAATGGGTCGAATTTTGAGAGCCCTTCAATACCGAACGAGGATTCAGACAAGGTGACAGTTTGTCATGTGATCTTTTTAACATCCTGCTGGAAAAGGTCATACGAGATGCAAAGGGGAACAGAAATGGCACCCTGTACACCAAACAACACATGTTACTCGCCTATGCCGATGACATCAACATAATGGGTCGAATTTTGAGAGCCGTAACAGCCACCTTTGAACAAATTGGGAAGGAGTCTGCCAAAGTGGGTTTGGCAGTAAACGGGGCGAAGACCAAGCTGATGGTATAAGCGTGCAAGACGTCCAGTAGACTCGGAGCAACTGTGGAATTTGAGAACTACAGCTTCGAGGTAGTCAAAGATTTTATATACCATGGTACCGCCATAAATAAAACTAATGACACCAGTTTTGAAATTCGGAGATGGATAGATGGTACTATGGTGTATGGCTACTATGTGAGAATGGATGGAGATGATCTAGCTCAAAATGCACATAAAAGCGAACCTGCTGATGGTTCGAGCAGAAAGGGAAGGCCACGAATAAGATGGAAAGATCAAGTGGAAGAAAACATTGTCGAACATGGTCTTTCAAATTGGAAAAACTATGGAAAACACGAACGCTCCTTGAAATCTTTTTTTAAGCTCGGCTTATCTCTGCCACAAGCGAGCGAGTAAGTAAGATTGTTAAAAATCCTCTTCGACTTTAGGTATATTGAATGTCCACCTCATGATGAAGGGTATAAAATGTTCGAACATAACGTCTATTTTATTTATATATTTTATATTAATTTGCTTTAATTCTAGTTTTTTGTTTCCAATATTTTTTATAAATTTTGGGTAACAAAGACCGCCTAATATCGGCAGCAGACACCTTCACCAATGGGTGCTTCTTTTTTCATTGTTGTTTTTTTCGGTTCCACAAATATTTCGAAATCACAGGGAACCTAAACACAATCTAATAAAAATAAAATAAAATCGGATTTTGTTTTTTTTTTTTTTTTGTAACATGTTTGAGATGGCTGCATAAAACATTTTGAATGATGGTTAAAAAGGCAATTTAGCTACACACAACATTAGAAGTTTTAAATTTCATTGCTGTTGTTGTTAAATATGCAAATTTGTAATTGGAAACTTTGGCAAGAAGATCTAGTTGTCATTTAAAAGGCACACACACACACACTTCCACACACATGAAGATAAAATTTCATCTATTCTATTGAATTTTAAAGAGACAAACCAACAGCCAACAATAAAACAATGGATTAAACATTTAACACAAAAAGACAAAAAATAAAAATCTTCATTTTTTTATTTATTTATATAGTTTGATGTGGGTGTGTTTGTATGTGTAAACAAAAAATATTGCTGCAATCGCGGGATGAGCATTCACTTTATTTTAACCACAACACAAAAATTGTAAATTTTAAATTGAGAGAAAAAAAAAACAATTTTTACAAAACTACAAAACCTGTGTGGCAATTACTTGCTTGTTTGTATGAATGTATGTATGTATGTGTGTATGTTTGTATTAATTGTAATTTCTTGTTATCAGCGTCAAGTCAAGCGTAAATTATGTTGATGTGATTTTCAACATAACCAGAAATCCTTGAATTACGATTTTCGGGTTTTTTGTTGTTGTTGTTTTATTTCCGTATCCTTTTACTTGAATCGCATGAGAGGAGGGGGGAATTGTTAAATGACAATTTGAGGTTGATTTGACAGTTACACTGATTTGCAAATATGTAATTATATATAAACTGCGAAAGGGATCCATTAATAAGTTGGTATGGTAATGTAAGTATTAATCGCCGCTATTTATAACGATTAAAGGGACGGAATTTTTATTTGCTCTAGAAAGGCGGATTTTAGGAATTATTAAGATGAGTTGGCATAGTTTTTCATGACAGATCCGACGGCTGAAGAGGGTTTGTTATAAACGGCCATAAGTCTTTCACATTCGTGCCGACAGGAGGACCTGAATGACGGTTATTATTTTATGGATGGACGATCGTCAGTTGAGACTGGAGGCCAAGAAGTTTTTAATATATGAACAGAAGGTCTGTGAACCTCTCACAGGTGATAGGTTGCCATAGAGAACCCGAAGGCTGAGTGCTTCTGTGAAGATGAAACCTCCAGTTCTTCAATGAGGTAAAATAAGACCTTCAGTTCTTATGTTAGGACGAACAATACGTTCAGCTATTTTATGAGGTAGAATGCCTTTAGGTTTTCTATGAAAAAGAATAACTCCAGCTCTTCTACAATACACCTTCAGCTCATCTATGAAGAAGAAGACCTTCAGCTCATCTATGACGACAAAGAAGAAGACCTTCAGCTCTTCTATGAGGAACACCATCAGCCCTTCTATGAAGAAGATCTTCAGATCTCCTATGAAGAAGAAGACCTTCAACCTTCAGCTCTTCTATGAAGAAGAAGACCTTCAGCTCTTCTTTGAAGAAGCAGACCTTCAGCTCTTCTTTGAAGAAGAAGAAGACCATCAGCTCTTCTGTGAAGAAGAAGACCATCAGCTCTTCTATGAAGAAGAAGACCATCAGCTCTTCTATGAAGAAGAAGACCATCAGCTCTTCTATGAAGAAGAAGACCATCAGCTCTTCTATGAAGAAGAAGACCATCAGCTCTTCTATGAAGAAGACGACCATCAGCTCTTCTATGAAGAAGACCATCAGCTCTTCTATGAAGACGACCATCAGCTCTTCTATGAAGAAGACCATCAGCTCTTCTATGAAGAAGTCCATCAGCTCTTCTATAAAGAAGACCATCAGCTCTTCTATGAAGAAGACCATCAGCTCTTCTATGAAGAAGACCATCAGCTCTTCTATGAAGAAGACCATCAGCTCTTCTATGAAGAAGACCATCAGCTCTTCTATGAAGAAGACCATCAGCTCTTCTATGAAGAAGACCATCAGCTCTTCTATGAAGAAGACCATCAGCTCTTCTATGAAGAAGACCATCAGCTCTTCTATGAAGAAGACCATCAGCTCTTCTATGAAGAAGACCATCAGCTCTTCTATGAAGAAGACCATCAGCTCTTCTATGAAGAAGACCATCAGCTCTTCTATGAAGAAGACCATCAGCTCTTCTATGAAGAAGACAATCAACTCTTCTATGAAGAAGACCATCATCTCTTATAACAAAAAAAGTCCTTCAGCTATTCTATAGATCTTTTATGAAGAATAAGGTCTATATGAAGATGACATTTATCTCTTCTATGAAGGAGATCTTCTGCTCTTCTATGACGAAGAAGACCCTCAGCTCCTCCATGAAAAAGAAGACCATCAGTTCTTTTCTGATGAAAAAGACCTTCAACTCTTCTTTGAAGAAGCCTTCTGCTATTATATGAAGAACAAGACCTTCAGCTCTTCTCCGTGTAGAAGAACTTCAGCTCTTCTTTATGTAGAAGATCTTCAGCTCTTCTCCATGTAGAAGACCTTCAGCTCTTCTCCATGTAGAAGACCTTCAGCTCTTCTCCATGTAGAAGATCTTCAGCTCTTCTCCATGTAGAAGACCTTCAGCTCTTCTCCATGTAGAAGATCTTCAGCTCTTCTCCATGTAGAAGACCTTTAGCTCTTCTCCATGTAGAAGACCTTCAGCTCTTCTCCATGTAAAAAACCTTCAGCTCTTGTCCATGTATAAGACCTTCAGCTCTTTTCCATGAAGACCTTCAACTCTTCTAAGAAGAAGAAGTTCTTCAGTTCTTCTATGAAGAATAACACCTGCAGCTTTTCTATGAAGGAGACATTCAGTTCTTCTATAAAGAAAAATACCTTCAGCTCTATGGAGAAAAAGAAGACATTCATGTAGAAGATCTTCAGCTCTTCTCCATGTAGAAGACCTTCAGCTCTTCTCCATGTAGAAGACCTTCAGCTCTTCTCCATGTAGAAAACCTTCAGCTCTTGTCCATGTAGAAGACCTTCAGCTCTTTTCCATGAAGACCTTCAACTCTTCTAAGAAGAAGAAGTCCTTCAGTTCTTCTATGAAGAATAAGACCTGCAGCTTTTCTATGAAGGAGACATTCAGTTCTTCTATAAAGAAAAATACCTTCAGCTCTATGGAGAAAAAGAAGACATTCAGCTCTACTATGCAGAAGACCTTCAGACCTCTGCTATGCAGAAGAATAAGTCTTTCAGCTTTTCTATGGAGAAAAGGACCTCAGCTCTGGTCTTTTATATTCATGGAAAATCCTTGAAGAATATCCTTCTGGCTCTCCACAAAAATATTTTGAGTTATTCAATAAAGAAGTCCTTTAGGATTTAACTTCAGCTATTCTATGAAGACCTTCAGCTCTTCTATGAAAAAATACTCTTTTATAGAGAAGAAGGCCTTCAGCTCTTATATGGAGAAGAAGACCTCAGCTCATATATGGAAAAGAAGAAGAACTTCAGTTTTTCTATGAAGAAGAAGAGCTTCAAGTCTTTTACTAAGAAGACATTCTATAAGAGAACCCGCTGACCTTCACTTATTCCATAAAAAAAATTTCGGATTCTTCGAAGTTTTTTTCCATAGAAAATCCTGTATCCTCCTATCCTAATCCTATAAGAATATTTTGAGTTATTCTCTATAAAAGGGCTTTATCATTTAACTCTTCTATGAACATATTCTAAGGTTAGTTTCGATCCTAAACCACCTTTAGAAAACCCTGGCCACGTGTTAATAAATCTATTAAAACCTTCTAATATCCTCTACAATCTACAGGTGTGGCAATAATATAGGTCTGTCTCGCCTTTCAAACAAATTGCGCAAAACAAAAAGAATATTAATAATTTTTGGTGTGTATCGCCATATCCGTCTTCGGTTAGGATCTAAACATACAAACAAACACACATACATACTAACATGTGTTTATTTCGCATGTAACATTTACCAATTAGCTGTTGCCGTTAATGGAATACCTTTTTGTGAGTGTGTGCCGGATTTAGTCTGACTTGCCTTCTTGGTAACTTGTTCTCCTTAATCCGTTTCAAAAGAATCCAAGAATATGTATGCGCATGCGCGCACAACTTTTTTTGTTTGTAGTATTTTGTTTTGTTGTTGTTATTTATTGTAAAAGTAGATCAACAAGTTGCACAAACCGTCGCACACTCGTACACACACACACATACAAACAAGGCAACAAATAATTTTTAAATAATTATAATTAAGCGATTTTCTGTGTGCCGAGATAGAAGGCATTTGACAGGCAGGCATTTGGGTGTGGTGTTGATTATTGCTGGTATGTATGTATGTCTGTTTGTAATGTTATGGCGACCATAACAGCAATATTGCACGCCACCACCCCCCGCTTCACGACATTTAAGGCAACATTTTAAATTGTTGAAGAAAAAAACACCAAACAACAACGAAATTCTAAATTTATTTTAAACGTTGTTGGTAGCACGTATCATGTTAACAACAACAGCAGCAACAATAACAACAACTAAAAAACTGATAGCAAATAATTATAATTATTAATTGATCAATTAAATATGTAACTATATCAACTGTACATGATACTAAAAATATATATATATTGAACCAAACCAAGTTATTATTTTTTAAAAGAAAAAACATTACAAAAAATATGAATGTATTTTAGCTTAGCTTCAATTTAAATTCATTTTTAATATTTAGATTTCAAATTTAAATTGATTTACAATGTGTATAATTAATCATACCCAAATATAATTGAATCCGACATCTGATAAAATTCAATTCGACACAACATACCTGAAAATAAAAAAAAAGAAATAAATGTTATAATAAATATTTTGGTATTGTAATAGTATTGGTATTAACTGTGAAGCCTATATTAATTTTGCTAGGTTGTTTCAACTCATCCAAGTTCCCGGAAAGCGTTCATATTCATATTTTAAGGGAGGCCTTTAGAAATTTAAAATTTTACGAATGTCCCTATAAAATATTTTATTGTAAAGGTAAAGAAGGCCTTAAATACCCACAAAAGAGCTTCAAATAGAGCAGACCCTAATGGGTTCTGCATTAAAGATCTTCAATAAAGGAACTTCAAGGGATATTTGCTAAAACAAGAACCTCAAATGGAGTATTGAGGACCCTCATGGTTTCTCCCATGTCATAGAGAACCCTACTTGCTACAATTTAGTTTGGAGAGGTCGGCTATTTTTCCAATTGGGCTCAAAGGATTTTTCTATGTTTTTAAGGAAGAGCTTCATGGGGTATTTTATTCTATGGATGAGCCTTTAGACTTTGTATTCAACAGGAAATCTTCAAACGGTCATCTAAAGGTTTACTTCGTAGAACACCTGAATGTCTTCTTCATAGACCAGCTGAAGGTATTCTTCTTCATAGAAGAGCTTCGGGTATTCTTCTTCATAGAAGAGCTTAGGGTCTTCATTTTCATATAATATCTTAAGGTCGTCTTCTTCATAGAACTGAAAGTCTTCCTCTTCATAGAAGAGCTGAAGATCTTCTTCTGCCATGTTATAGAGAACACTTTTTGCTACAAATTAGTTCAGAAGGGTCTTCTATATTTTCCACTAGCACCAACGGCTTTTTATATGATTTTATGGGTTTCTATTTTACAGATGATACCGATTCTTCATAGAAGAGTTGAAGGTCTTCTTCTTCATAGAAGAGCTGAAGGTCTTCTTCTTTATAGCAGAGCTGAAAGTCTTCTTCTTCATAGAAGAGCTGAAGGTCTTCTTCTTCATAGAAGAGCTGAAGGTCTTCTTCTTCATAGAAGAGCTGAAGGTCTTCTTCTTCATAGAAGAGCTGACGGTCTTCTTCTTCATAGAAGAGCTGAAGGTCTTCTTCTTCATAGAAGAGCTGAAGGTCTTCTTCTTCATAGATGTGCTGAAGGTCCTCTCCTTCTTGGAAGAACTGAAGGTTTTCTGCTTAATATAAGAGCTGAAGATCTTCTTCTTCTTCATAGAAAAGCTGAAGGTCTGCTTTTTCATAGAAGAGCTGAAGGTTTTGTTCTTCATAGAATAGCTGAAGGTATTCTTCATAGAAGAGCCGAAGGTCTTCTTCTTCATAGAAGAGCCGAAGGTCTTCTTCTTCACAGAAGAGCTTAGGATCTTCTTCCCTAAAGGGGACCTGAAGGTCTTCTTCTTCATAGAAGAGCTGAAGGTCTTCTTATCAAAAGAGCGGGGACATTCTTCACAAAACAGCTGAAGAGTTGAACAAGACGTCAAAGGTTCTTAAGGGTCTTCTAATCTTTAGGAAAGTCTCAAGCATATATACATATATATATATATATATATATATATTTAAGAGCTGAAGATCTATATAGCCTATATATATACACAAAATAGTACTATATTCTATAGAAAGCACCCCAGAGATCATTTAGCCTTTAGGAAACACAAACAAATTGTCAGAGCCTCAAAGGTTACCTATTCAAAGGTTATCTCTGAAGGGCATCATAAAAAGATCTTCATCACGAAACAGCTGAAGTACACTTCAAGGCCCTTAATGGCTTATCTTCTAAAAATCTCAAGAAGTATATATATGGGCTCAATAGTTCTATATTCTATAGAAAAGCCTCCAAAGGTCTTCAATCCTTTAGGAAACCCCCAAAAGTCTTCTATCCTGGCAGAGCCTCAAAGCTTACCTATTCAATGGTATTCTATGATAGAAAAGGGCATCACAGGGAAATTTTATTTATGGAAGAGCATCAGTGCACCTTCTATCAAATAGGTGATCTTCGGGTGCAGTCTTCTATTCTACAGAGAAGCGTTAAGGACTATTTTTCTATAAAAGAAGTTTATGGCTCTGCTGTAGAATAGAAACCCCTTTGATGTTTTCTATAGAGAAAAATTACTCTTAAAGCTCTTCTATGGAATAGGCGACTGTTTAGGTTCTGCAATGACTTTGAAACAGCTTTGTGGATCTTCTCTAGCATGGAATATCCCCTGAAGCCCTTCTATTTGGTAGAAGGCTTTATAGAATACCCTTGAATACCCTTGGTAACCTTTAAGGCTCTGCATAGACAGAAGACTTTTTGAGAGTTTTCTAAAGACATGAAAACCCCTTAAGACTTTTTTCTAGAGAATATAAAACTATTGGCCTTCAATATACATTCTTAAGGCTTTCCTAAATATTAGAAAAACCCTTGAGACCCTTTGACGTTTTATTTTTATAGAGAAAACTATATAGCAATTAAATCAGAAAGCCTTCTTGTAGAAGGTCAGTCGATCTTCTTACAATAGAAGACCATAAGGAGGTATTTTTATAGAATACGAGACGTTTATAAGGGACATATCGACGCCTCCGAACCATAGTATGCTAAGTCTGAAAAGTGAGTTTTTCAGTAGAAGCTCTCAAAGTATGGAAGTTTCATATATCTTACGGGCCATGCTAAGTAGTATCTAAAAACGTAAAGAACTTTAAAACCTGCTAAGTCGACATATCATACTATGGTTCGGAGGCGTCGATATGTTAAAACATGAACCCATATTGAACGTTTTCTGACAGAAGAAAAATTTCGAAAAATCCAAAACTCGAAATTACATCCACTTCGGTTGGAAATTGCCGCGAAGAATAAATTTAAGATTATAGATTGATTTCAACAAAGCTCATTATTAAATATTATGGCCCCTATCATGATTGATTGTGTCGAAGTCTATACATTAATATACCCATTGCAAAATTCTGCAAATCATGCATTTGCAACCCACAACAATCAATTCTGAGCCTTTAAGCTCCGTGTTTATTGATCAAGTTACAGGTGATTTCCGAATTGCTGTTACCCCTAATCTTAGGGTAATTCCATTTACGGATGTATTAAATACTTCCATCCATCCATCCACAACAACAACAAACAATCTCAAAATCTTGTTGTTTTGTCAATTTAATTTTTCAATTTTGGAGATATCGAGAACAATTATTATTCTTGTACCATTTTTGAAGTTTAATTTGATTTTTTTTTTGGTTCCATTTAATGCGATTAAAACAAGCACACACTCGCACACACATGCAACAGATCATGGCTTCAAACAATTGCTCAATTCTTCAATGTTATATTAGCGCTCGCATTGTCTGTCGCTTCTCTAAAAGTTCTTTCGTTTTTTTTTCATTCATTTTTGCCAATGGCGTGCAAAAATGTTTTGATTTATTGTTGCGATTGTTGTTGTTGTCGGAAATAAAGAAACCATACCAAATTCCGTAAAATATAATTAAAATGCATTGAGAATTAAACAAAAAATAGAATTGCAAACAATAAAAAACCGAACGAACACCAAAAGGAATTCTTGTCCATGGTAAAAAAACCAAAAAGAATTAATTAATCTACTTTTGTGCTACATTGCACGTAAGACGTCATAAAGTCAGTCGGAAGGACGTTTCAATGTGAATGGAGTTGGGGTTTTTGTGTTTGACGACTGTATTACAAAATACACGTAAGAAATATTTCAAGAACATTAAAAATATTAGAAGTGACTAAGTGGAAGATATTTTAGAAGGTCTTATGGAAGAGCAAAAGTTCTTTTAACGGAAACCCGATTAAATCAAGAGCTCTTCTTAAAGAAGATCGAAAGACTAGGCTAGAAGGCCATAAAGACAATTGTAATGGACCCATCAAAATAGTTACTTATAGAAAGATATTTTTGAAGGGGTCTTATGGAAGGACAGAAATTCTTCTTACGGAACTTATAGAAATCCAAACGACCTTCTTATAGGAGGCCAAAAAATGTCTTGTCATATAAAAATATTTATAAACCAGTAAGGAAAGTAGTAAAGTCGGACGGGGCCGACTATATGATACCCTTCACCACTGTGGGTATATTCAACAGATGAATCCTAACAGACGTCGAATTTTTAAGGACCATTAACATGAAAATGGATCCATAAACATGTCATTCTGCAACGTATGCTAAATTTTTCATTTGGTCAGATACAGGGTTGCTTCAGTACGTTGTGTCAATTTTTTTGTCAATCGGCCTACCATAGGGTCTTTGGTGAACCATTTATCTATGGGGCGAAAATATATATGGGAGCTATATCTAAATCTGGACCAATTTTCAGGAAACTCAAAACACATCATTCTGCATCTAATTCAGTACGTTATGCCAAATTTCGTGCAAAGCGAAAGATGTATAGGGACTTTGGTACACCATTTACATTAAATCGGGCAAAAATATATATTTGGGAGCTATATCTAAATCTGGACCGATTTTCAGGAAACTTAACACACATCATTCTAGACCTAATTCATTACGCTATGCAAAATTTCGTTTAAATCGAAAGATGTATAGGGACTTTGGTACACCATTTACATTAAATCGGACGAAAATATATATGGGAGCTATATCTGAATGCAGACCGATTTCCATGAAACTTGGCAGACATCATTCTAGGCTCAATTCAGTACGTTATGCCAAATTTCGTGCAAATCGAAAGATATATAGGGACTTTGGTACACCATTTACATTGAATCGGACGAAAATATATATAGGAGCTATATCTAAATTTGGACCGATTTTCTGGAAACTTAACACACATCATTCTAGACCTAATTTATTACGCTACGCCGAATTTCGTGCAAATCGAAAGATGTATAGGGACTTTGGTACACCATTTACATTAAATCGGACGAAAATATATATGGGAGCTATATCTGAATGCAGACCGATTTCCATGAAACTTGGCAGACATCATTCTAGGCTCAATTCAGTACGTTATGCCAAATTTCGTGCAAATCGAAACATATATAGGGACTTTGGTGCACCATTTACCTAAAATTGGACGAAACTATATATGGGAGCAGACATCATTCTAGGCTCAATTCAGTACGTTATGCCAAATTTCGTGCAAATCGAAAGATGTATAGGGACTTTGGTACACCATTTACATTAAATCGGACGAAAATATATTTGGGAGCTATATCTAAATCTGAACCGATTTTTCCCAATTTCAATAGGGTTTGTCCTTGGGCCAAATAAGTAATCTATGCCAAATTTCATCCAATTGGGATCATAAATGCGACCTGTACTTTGTTTACAATTTACCATGGACAGACAGACGGACGGACGGACCGTCATAAATAGACTTAAAAAGTGATTCTATGCATATTCTCAAAATGAACCATGTGTCTATCTCGTTTTCTTTTGCCCATTACAAACATATGCACAAAGACATAATACCGTGTACCATAGTGTGGCGAAGGGTATAAAAATTAAAAGGATTTTTATCGACCACCAAAACGATGCCTGACAAGTAGGTTTTTCCCTTAAAAAATCATCAGTAGATCTTCAAAAGTTTTTCTGCTAGAAACCACAATATTTTCTTATCGAAGACAAAGCGGTTAGACGGCTTAAGATCTTTTTATAGAATACCGTACAGCGGGTGTCAGGTGCCCCTGGATCTGTCGATCCAGCCTGACACTTGGTGTGGCCCCCTAAGGAGCTTCGCGGGGGTTGTGGTTTCGCCCCTCACCATGCTCTCCGATTAGTACAGCCCTTCGGTGCTGGTGCGCTGGTGAAGAAGAAGAACCTCCAAACCCTCTATAGAAGAACCTCCAAAAGTTTTCCACTTTTGGAGACACGCTTTTCATCTCAATAAGAAGTTCCCCTAAAATCCTTTGGCTCTTCTATGAGAATGTCTTTGGCCAATTATAAAAAAATCCGTTTCCCACCCATTTCAAGGATGAAAGATCTCAAAATAGATCCCTGTTCTGATGGAACTCACATAAAACCATTCAGTTATCGGTATTTTGAAGGTCATAGATGCATTTTGTAAAATGGGGTTGCACAAAGCTATAATACCCTGACAACATAGTTGTGTAGGGTATAATAACTCTACAAAAGCCGTAAAAACCTATACGGAACATCTTCCAGTATGTTACCCGAATCGGCTTTTATTTGATTCTTGCTGGTTATCAAATATCCTATTTTCATACCATACCCTAGTCCCCACATAAAAGATCCGATCGATTTTAGAAATTTTTGAATGTCCACCTCAGGAAAGCGGATATATACAGACTTATGTCCGATCGAACTAAACGACGTCTTTACATATTCTAATGAATAATCACACTACGAAAGCCCAAAAAACCTTTTCGAACCATCTTGCAGTTGTCACTGATTTTATAAAATCGCATCCTTTTCCTCAAAGAAAAAAACAGAAAATTTCCCCCTAAAACACATTTCATAATTACTAGACCTCGGATTTTTGCATATTTTTTATGCTTTATCCGATTGGACTCAAATTTTGTATTTAGGCGTTTCATGCTTTAAATGATCGATATTTGGGGTCATGTCAAAAATATGCAAAAAATATGCAAAAAATATGCAAAATATATGCAAAAAATATGCAAAATATATGCAAAAAATATGCAAAATATGCAAAAAATATGCAAAATATGCAAAAAATATGCAAAATATGCAAAAAATATGCAAAATATGCAAAAATATGCAAAATATGCAAAAAATATGCACGGTATGCTAGGTCGATATGCGATAAATATATGCAAAAAATATACAAAATATGCATTGTCGATATGCAAAATATGCAAAAATATGCAAAATATGCAAAAATATGCAAACATATGCAAAATATATGCAAAATATGCACAATATGCAAAAATATGCGAAAAATGCAAAAATATGCAAAAATATGCAAAATATGCAAAAATATGCAAAATATATGCAAAATATGCAAACATATGCAAAATATGCAAAATATGCAAAATATGCAAAAATATGCAAAATATGCAAAAATATGCAAAATATATGCAAAATATGCAAACATATGCAAAATATGTAAAAATATGCAAAATATGCAAAATATATGCAAAATATGCAAAAAATATGCAAAAATATGCAAAAAATATGCACGGTATGCTAGGTCGATATGCGATAAATATATGCAAAAAATATACAAAATATGCATTGTCGATATGCAAAAATATGCAAAAATATGCAAACATATGCAAAATATGCAAAATATGCAAAATATGCAAAAATATGCAAAATATGCAAAAATATGCAAAAATATGCAAAAAATGCAAAATATGCAAAATATGCAAAAATATGCAAAATATGCAAAAATATGCAAAATATATGCAAAATATGCAAAAATATGCAAAATATGCAAACATATGCAAAATATGCAAAAATATGCAAAATATGCAAACATATGCAAAATATATGCACGGTATGCTAGGTCGCAATATTAAAGATAGAACTTTGAAATTTTGCACATATATTATTATTACTCCTAGGATGTTTGGTATTGGAAATGGGATATATCGGTCCACGTTTTAGTATATCGCCATATAACGGTTATATATGTTTGCATGTTTTATACATATATTTAGCAAATTTTTCATAATGTCCCAAAAATCTAACAGTTGAACCATGAAACGCATACATACACAATTAGATTTCTATAGGTTAAAAATAAAGAAAGCACACAAATTCGAAAACTACCCTGAATTTTTTTTTTTTTTTGATTAAAATGATTGCATATGTGAAATATGTTGCTCATATTTACACATATTTTGCATATTTTTGCCTATATTTTTCATATTTTTTGCATATTTCTCGCATATCGACCTAGCATACCGTGCATATTTTTTTGTATATTTTGCATATGTTTGCATATATTTTGCATATTTTTGCATATTTTGCATATATTTTGCATATTTTTGCATATTTTGCATATTTTTGCATATTTTGCATATTTTGCATATATTTTGCATATTTTTGCATATTTTTGCATATTTTGCATATTTTGCATATTTTTGCTTATTTTGCATATGTTTGCATATATTTTGCATATTTTGCATATTTTTGCATATTTTGCATATGTTTGCATATTTTGCATATGTTTGCATATATTTTGCATATTTTGCATATTTTTGCATATTTTGCATATTTTGCATATGTTTGCATATTTTGCATATATTTTGCATATGTTTGCATATTTTGCATATTTTTTGCATATTTTGCATTTTTTGCATATATTTTGCATATATTTTTGCATATTTTGCATATTTTTCCATATTTTGCATAGTTTTGCATATTCTGCATATGTTTGCATATTTTGCATATTTTTGCATATTTATAGCATATCGACCTAGCATACCGTGCATATTTTTTGCATATTTATCGCATATCGACCTAGCATACCGTGCATATTTTTTGCATATTTTGCATATTTTTGCATATTTTAGCATATATTTTGCATATTTTGCATATTTTTTGCATATTTTGCATATATTTTGCATATTTTGCATATTTTTTGCATATTTTGCATATTTTTTGCATATTTTGCATATTTTTTGCATATCTCGTGCATATGCAAAATATGCAAATATGCAAAAAATTAAAAAATATGAACCCTTCAAATAATTCTAAATCCTTTGAAACGAATTTGTGTCCAATCAGAATTTCGATATCTTCATTATTAAAAAATATGCAAATATGCAAAATCCGAGGTCTAATAATTACAAAGACAATGAAAATAAAAATGACTGATGAAATTGTCGTCTCACCAAATTATTGGTTGAGTGACAATGACTGCCTTGGGAATAAATTGTTGTTAATTAAATTAAAAAAAATGTCTTTAATTTTGTTGCACATAATATGCCCTAATATAGATGTTGTTGGAATTTCTACGAATTCTTTTAAGGTTTTTCTATGGTGGCTTTGTCATATCGACGACCTCCGTCTCCCCTTTGTCTATGTAGCAAAGTTTAAGTTGTATCAAAACGTCTTAATTGGTCGATGTTACAAATGTGAGTGAGTAAATTAATCGACGAGCAGCATTACGAAGAGCTCAGGTCTGAGAAACAACCGACCAAAGGTATTTCAGTGTTTTTTTCTTGAAAAAAAAAACAAAGACAACCCCACCAACTATTTTTGAACTTAATTGAATGGTTGGTTTGGTTAGGCTGGCTGGCTGGCTGGGTTGATTACAACAATGTTGAGATCATACCGAAAAGGTTTCATTAAGTTTCACTATGTGAAATATAAAAATTGCTCGTACTCACAAGAATATGAAACGAAAGAATAACAAAACAACAACAAAATCCAAATACCAAAAATATTTGCAACGCAATCCACCAACAACTCTCTTCAGCTCCCTTGGACCCCATGATTATGTCTATGTGCTTAGTGGGCCAGTCAGTCAGTCTGTCAGTGGTAACATGGTAAGGTTTATCAACCAGGCATGCGTACCGCGCTTTAGCTGTCTTCTTTTATTACCCTCGCAAGACAATAGAAGCGCGCAACAACGACAACAACAGCAACAACAAACCACAATTGTAAAACAAACTCAAAGAAATACTACAACACAACATTCAACCAAACCAGCTAAAAAAAAATTAACTTAATATTGTAACATTATAGAAACTCTATAAACCCTCCTTCTCCTAGCCTCTTTTCCCCTCTCTCTCTCTCTCCTTGGGTGCATGAAATCGGTATGGCACCTATCTTGCATGCACTGGAAAATGAGGTTGAGAGACTGCCTTCAGCAAGGTCGTTTTGACCATTATTGGTGTGTGTGTGTTTGTATGTGTGAATTGTTTTCTTCACAGCCCCTTGGCAATTGTAAGATACTGCACCTCACCATTGTAGGTTATAGTGGTGGAGGCAATTGAAAATGGAAAGTGTAAAGTATGGAAATTGATCTGAAATTGATAAATAAAGGTGCTTTAAAGGATACCGAAAAAATATATATACTCCGCTCAACTTACCCATCTGCTTGAAGAAAGCACTTCTTGTCCCGATAAAAAGCACAATGGCAAAGAATTGCCCAGTCCCTACAAACTGCAGAAAAAGCAACGCATGGGTACCAAAAACCACCATCAAGAAACCCATGGTATGATCAGGAGTGTCATAATGCTACTGATGTGAAAAACGCAGCGTATAGGGCAACCCTGCAGACAGTAGCAACACGTAACGTGATGGAGAATTAACGGGAGAAACGGAGAGAGGAAAAACGTGTTTTCAAAAAAAAAAAAAAAAAAGAAGAAGAAAGAACAAGAAAAACGTGAGCGTGAGCAAATCGAGATGTACAGGAGTCAGAAGGAAGTCCGGAATTTTTACTAACGAGAAAAACACCAAATCGAAGGATTTGGTGCAGGTACATCCTCTTGTAGAGATGAAAAAGGAAACCTGGTGACAGATACAGTCAGCGTGTTGAGGATCTGGAAGGAGCATTTTGAAAAACTTCTGGTATCCAATAGTGGCGTTGAAGAAGATACCCCAGAACCCCAGAACCAATAAGAGATGATGGCATAGAGTGTATACCAACTAGCCAAGATGAGGTCATAAAAGCAATTAATCGGCTCAAGAACAACAAAGCAGCGGGAGCCGATGGGTTACAAGCCGAACTATTCAAGACTGGTGGCCAGATGCCGGTCAGGAACATGCACCAGCTGATTAGTACAATTTGGCTAGAAGAATTCATGCCCAATGATTAGAACCTCAGCATCCTGTGTCCCGTGCACAAAAAATGAGACAAGACAATATGTGCCAACTATAGAGGAATAAGTCTCCTTCCCATCGAATATAAAGTGATATCCAGTGTGCTGTGTGAACGACTGAAGCCAATGGTCAATGACATCATTGGACCATACCAATGCGGCTTCAGACCTGGCAAATCCACCATTGACCAGATTTTCACTCTACGCCAAATCCTGGAAAAGACCCACCAAAAACACATCGACACATACCACCTACTTGTTGACTATAAAGACGCATTCGACAGCCTATCCGTTCAGAGGATCAAAAATAGATGACGGTATAGAGTGTATACCACCTAGCCAAGATGAAGTCAGGTGCCGATGCGTTACAAGCCGAACTATCCAAGACTGGTGGTCAGATGCTGATAAGGAGCATGCACCAGCTGATTAGTACAATTTGGCTAGAGGAATGCATGCCCAATGATTGGAACCTCAGCATCCTGTGTCCGGTGCACAAAAAAGAAGACAAGACGATATGTGCCAACTATAGAGAAATAAGTCTCCTTCCCTTCCCATTGCATATAAAGTGCTATCCAGCGTGCTGTGTGAACGACTGAAGCCAATGGTCAATGACATCATTGGACCATACCGATGCGGCTTCAGGCCTGGCAAATCCACCATTGGCCAGATCCTGGAAAAGACCAAAAACACATCGACACATACCACCTATTTGTCGACTATAAAGCCGCATTCGACAGCCCTATCCGTTCAGAGGTGTTTAAAGCCATATCTACGTTCGGCATTCTTGCAAAATTAATACGGCTATGCAGGATAACTTTAAGTGGCACAAGGTCAGCAGTTAAAGTAGGAAAGGACATATCGGAGCCCTTCAATACCGAACGAGGATTCAGACAAGGTGACAGTTTGTCGTGTGATCTTTTTAACATCCTGCTGGAAAAGGTCATACGAGACGCAAAGGTGAACAGAAATGACACTCTGTATACCAAACAACACATGTTACTCGCCTATGCCGATGACATTGATATAATGGGTCGAACATTGTGAGCGGTAACAGCCACCTTTGAACAAATTGCCAAAGTGGGTCTGGCAGTAAACGACGAGAAGACCACGCTGATGGTATCAACGCGCAAGACGTCCAGTAGACTCGGACCAATTGTGGAACTTGAGAACTACAGCTTCGAGGTAGTTAAAGTCTTTATATACCTTGATACCGCCATAAATAAAACGAATGACATCAGTTTTGAAATTCGGAGAAGGATTGTGATGGCCAACAGATGCTACTATGGCTCAGATTTAGATATAGCTCCCATAAATATTTTCATATTTCCCATAAATTTTTCGTATTTTGCACGAAATTTGGTAGAGCGTAATGAATTAGGTCTAGAATGATGTGTGTTAAGTTTCCTGAAAATCGGTTCAGTTTTAGATATAGCTCCCATATATATTTTCGTCCGATTTAATGTAAATGGTGCACCAAAGTCCCTATATATCTCTCGATTTGCACGAAATTTGGCACAACGTAATGAATTAGGTGTAGAATGATGTGTGTTAAGTTTCCTGAAAATCGGTTCAGATTTAGATATAGCTCCCATATATATATTCGTCCGATTTTATGTAAATGGTGCACCAAAGTCCCTATACATCTTTTGATTTGCACGAAATTTAGCACAGCGTACTGAATTGAGTGTCGAATTATGTGTGCTAAGTTTCGTAAAAATCGGTCCAGATTTAGATATTGCTCCCATATATATTTTCGTCCGATATAAGGTAAATGGTGAAAGAAAATCCCTTAATATCTTTTATTTTGCACGATATTTGACACAGCATTAAGAATTAGGTCTAGAATGATGTTTGTTAAGTTTCCTGAAATCGGTTCAGATTTAGATATAGCTTCTATTTATTGATCCAATTTCATTTTACTGGTCATTTAAAAATGCGACGTCTGTTAGGATTCATCTGTTGAAGTCGGCTCCGTCCGACTTTACTACTTTCCTTACTCGTTATTATTGGGAAAAATTGTTTAAAAAATATGTATTTGTACCCTACACAACTATTTTGTCAGGGTATTATAGCTTTGTGCACCCCCAAAAGTTTGTAACGTCGCGAAATATTGGTCCTAGACCCACCTTTAAGTATACCGATTATAATATCTCGACTCGCTGAGTCGATCTAAACATGTGTGTCCGTCCGTCCGTCTGTCCATTATAATTTGTAAACACAATACGGGCCACAGTTATGGACCAATCTTCACGAAATTTTGCATGTAGGATGTGTTCTGGTCAATGAAGACACCTATTGTTTTTGGTAAAGATCGGTTAATATTAAGGGGATGAAATGGACCAAATAGTTAATTTTTGTGGGGTTTTCTGGGCTCTCCAGAGGCCGCAGTTATGGTCCGAACATTGTGAAATTTTACATGAACAGGGAGGTCGGGCAAAAGAATAAGCATGCATGTTTTGATAAAGATCGGTCAATATTTAGCGGGTCAAATGGACCCAGACTTCTGTGTGAAAAATTACGAAATTTTTATTCTGGGGCGTATATACTTGCTCTGAAGGACATATACCCGAAAAGTTGATCGTATATCCAAGAGGAGTTGTTGAACTTTAAATCGATACCAATTATATGATTGTATGTACTCTGATGTGGGAGTTATACGTAATTAGGTCAAGGTGACTATGTGCATAGTATTAATATTATCCCATTAGAGAACGGAAATGTCGCGCTGATCGCTTTGAAATTGTACATAAAGTTCCGATTATGGTCAAGGAAGACGCCTATAGTTTGTGGTAAAGTTGAGATTTCATTCAGGGGGTGCAATGAACCGAAAACTGTAATTTTTGTCAGATTTTCTAGTCGCTCTAGAGGCAATTATTATATGCAGAACATCACATATTTTACAAGGTGAAGGGGGCTCAGAATATAGAACCGCAGAAAGTTTACTTTTCGTGGTAGTTGTGTAGGGTATCATATGGTCGGCCCCGTCCGACTATACTGCTCCGCTCACTGTTTTTTTTTTTAATTTACGCTTTTGTCAGTACTAGAAAAAAATATTTCTTTTAACAAAATTTTAAAGTCCGAAATCTCTTTCGTTACACCCTTTTAAACATCTGCTATTGCAATTTTGCAAAAAACAAAACAACAACAAAAATCACTAAATGTCAATTAGAAAAAAATGTGTAATAAAAATTAGTATTTGTTTGTTGAATACATGGGGATGGATGGTCGGGCTAGTTGGTTTGGTTCGTTCGCTTGTTCGCTGATATTCATTATCGCAAATTAACAACATTATCAGTTTCTATCTCTCTGTCCATTATTGTTGTTGTTGTTTGGTGGGTGACGGTGTATAACGGTAAATGTTAATGAACTTTACATGTTGTGTGTCGTCTGGCTTGCTGTTTTTTTTTCTTTTTTTTTTTGTGGGCTGGTGTTTGGGTTTGGGGGTCTGTATCTTCCACCACTCGGATGTGTGGCGCTCTCTATGGCCATTGTTGATTCGCACACTTGTCGCTATCGTGTACTCCTGTCATTCCCTCCTTCCTTGCGCCGACAACCAAATATTTCAAACACCATCCGTCTGTCTGACTATTAAGGCCTTATCATTATCAGAATATCATCGCGGTAATAATAATGCGAATGACGGCAGTTGTCGACAACGACTCATCGTTGGTATGGCGTCGGTCGTCATCGTCATGATCATTACCATTTAGGTGTCATCATCATCATCAGCGGCAGTAATGTACCATTGCACTGAGCATTGATCATGGCTGTTTGAATGTTTGTGATTTTTTTTTGTCGCTTCTTCTTCTTCTCGTTTCTAGTTTTGATATGAGATTGACATTTAAGCTGAGTGGGCGTTTTGTAACCTATTGGCAGTAAAGTATCGTTCGTTCCGTTTAGTTGCGCATTTTTGTTGTTGGTGTTTTTGTTGGATATTGGGATATCTGAAAACGTGTGCAGATTTTTATTGTTGTTGTTGGTTTTTTGTTAAATAAATGGTGTGTTTATGGCTTAATTTAATTTTAGTTTACCAAACTAAATATTTTTACCAAAGGTTATTGCCCCACTAAATCATACACGAGCGTGTCTGACTTTTTGCTAATATTTGCAATAATTTTTTTATTCGATTACTTTGTGGCACAACCTGATTTATTTTTTACCGGATAATATACATCCGGGTATTTTGAAAAAAAAAATGTATTGCACAAAAAACAGCCATCATGAAGTAAAGCTAGGTTTGATATTTATCATTTAACCTGATTCCGCTGTTTTAATTTGACGTTTACATTTTCAGTAAAAGAAATTTCACATAAATTTTGTTTGAAAAAAAAAATATTGTTTATTGCAAACAAAAAACATGTTAAGTGGGGGAATGGAATTTTTATATAAATATTTTATAATGTGGATTTTAAATGTATGGCTTTCAAGGACCATTATAAGCGTGGATTTTTAAAAAATAGTCATTTGGGACCATAATAATCGGGAATATTACAAAAAATATTTTTAAAGACCCTCATGAGTGTTGTTTTAAACATTTTTTTTTCTAGGGCAACCATAAGCGTGAAATTTTTAAAAAAATATTTTTTCAAGACCAATATATGAGTGGATTTTTAAAAAATATTTTTGAAGGCTCTCAGAATATTTTCCGAGGACCATCATAAGTGTGGATTCTTAAAAAAAAATTAAGACCGTTATGAGCGCGAATTTTTCTTAAAAATTGTCTTCAAGGCCACTATAAGGGTGGATTTTTTAACACATATTTGTCAAGGCCATTATAAGCGTGGATTTTTTTAAAAAATATTTTTTCAACCATAGGCGTGGATTTTTTTAAAAAAATATTTTTCAACCATAGGCGTGGATTTTTTAAAAAATATTTTTTCAACCATAGGCGTGGATTTTTTTAAAAAATATTTTTTCAACCATAGGCGTGGATTTTTTTAAAAAAATATTTTTTCAACCATAGGCGTGGATTTTTTTTTTTTAAATATTTTTTCAATTATAGGCGTGGAGTTTTTTAAAAAATATTTTTTCAACCATAGGCGTGGATTTTTTTAAAAAAATATTTTTTCAACCATAGGCGTGGATTTTTTTAAAAAATATTTTTTCAACCATAGGCGTGGATTTTTTTAAAAAATATTTTTTCAACCATAGGCGTGGATTTTTTTAAAAAATATTTTTTCAACCATAGGCGTGGATTTTTTTAAAAAAAATATTTTTTCAACCATAGGCGTGGATTTTTTTTAAAAAATATTTTTTCAACCATAGGCGTGGATTTTTTTAAGGGCTACCAAAGGCTAGGATTATTTAAAAGAATATTTCTCAAGGGCTACCAAAGGCTAGTATTATTTAAAAGAATATTTTCTCAAGGGCTACCAAAGGCTAGGATTATTAAAAAGAATATTTTCTCAAGGGCTACCAAAGGCGTGGATTTTTTTAAAGATTGTTTGTTCATGGACTATCAGAGGTCAGATGTTTTTAAAGGATATTTTTTCAAAGGCGTGGATTTTTTAAAAATATTTCTTCAAGGGCTACCAGAGGTCTGCATTTTTTACCATAGTCGTGGATTTTTATACCCATAACCACACTGTGGTACATATGTTAAAATCAGGCAAAAGAAATCGAGATAGACCCATGGTTCCTTTTAAGAATATGGATAGAATCACTTTCTGAGTCGATTTACGCATGTCCGTCCGTCCAAAGTACAGGTCGTATTTGTGATCCGATTTAAATGAAATTTGGCACAGTTCACTTTTTTGGCCCAAGGACGAACCCTATTGAAATTGGGAAGATCGGTGCAGATTTCGATATAGCTCCCATATATAGTTTTGTTCGATTTTATGTAAATGGAGCACCAAACTCCCAATATTTGTTCGAATGAGAAAAAATTTTGTACAGCGCACTGAATCTGGTTCATACTTATGTATGCGAAATTTTGTTGGAGTCGGTTAGATTTATATATAGCTCCCATATATAGTTTCGTCCGATTTTATGTAAATGATGCACCAAACTCCCAATATGTGTCCGATTGGAACAACATTTTGTACAGAGTACTGAATTAGGTCTAGATTGATATATGTCAAGCATTGTTAAAATCGGTGCAGATTTAGATATATCTCCTATATATAGTTTCGTCCGATTTTATATAAATGATGCACCAAACTCCCAACATTTGTCCGATTGGAACAACATTTTGTACAGCGCACTGAATCAGGTTCATACTTATGTATGCGAAATTTTGTTGGAATCGGTTCAGATTTATATATAGCTCCCATATATAGTTTTGTCCGATTTTATGTAAATGAAGCACCATACTGCCAATATTGGTCCGATTAAGACAAAATTTTGCAAGAGTACTGAATTAGGTCCCGATCGATGTAAGCGATGTTTTGTTGGAATCGGTGCAGATTTAAATATAGCTCCTATATACAGTTTCGTCCGATTTTATCAAATAGAGCACCATACTGCTAATATTGGTCCGATTGAGACAAAATTTTTCACAGAGTATTGAATTTGGTCTAGGTTGATATATGTCAGGCATTGTTTCGTCAGATTTGTTTGTGAATGATACACCAAAACCCGATATTTGTCCGATTGGGACAAAATTTTTCACAGAGTATTGAATTAGTTCCAGACTGATATCTGTGAAGTTTTGTTAAAATGGGTTCAGATTTAGATATAGCTCCCATATATAATTTCGTCCGATTTTTTGTGAATAATGCAGCAAACTCCCAACATTCCCAATATTTGTCCGATTGGGACAACATTTTGCACAGAGTACTGAATTAGGCCCATTTGACTAATTCATTACTCTGTGCGAGGTTTTGTTAAAATCGGTTCAGATTTAGAAATAGTTTCGGCCGATTTTTTTTTTTGAATTATATACGAAACTCCCAGTATTTTTTGAAATCGATTCAGATTTTGATATAGGTCTTATATGTATATATTCGTTCGATTTTATTTAAATGTTGAACCGAAGGGCCTATGTTTGTTCGATTTACACAAAATTTGGCAGAGGGTATTAAATTGACCCATGTGTTTATATGTAGCTCCCATACATAATTTTACACGATTTCAAATTTGATTCTGAAATCAAATTTTCATTGATTTCGGAATGGTATGAGTATGGGTTTTCTTTTTCAATTCAAATATCTCTCTAGATAGCACACTTTATTTCTCCCGATTCCAACTCAATGGTCCTCTAAAGATTCTGTATATCTGTTGTATCTACAGTATATTGTAGATATTAACATCTCTTGTATGTACCCAAAGTGGTGAAGGGTATCATATAATAAATATATTTTATTCCACTTGTGTACTCAAAAGGAGAGTGGATGTTTTATTAAATGTATTTTTTAGCGTTGAATTTTTGAAAGAAACATTTTTTTTCATGTGCTAAAATATATTGTACCTGACCTGATTCCACAATTGCCGTTCATCAAATTTACCACTGACATCTAAAGCTCTTATAAATATTTTCAAAGTCAAAATCTCAGGCGGGGCAGGGACAAGCCTGATATCAGAAAAAATATATATATTCTATTTCTAATTTGATATGTCATAAAAATTTAACATTATTTTGCATTAGAAAAAAATAAAACAAACACAATTCATTGTCTTTGAGTACATTTACTGATAAGTGAAGAGACACATTGTTTTGTCTGCCATTTCAATAACAAAGAAGTTGAAAAATATTAGAACAGATTGTTTTTTTTTTCAGAGATGAGAGTTAATTAAAAAATTATTTGTGGCAAAAATTAAAATTTGTATCACTACTCTGTTTAGCTGTTTGTGGGGCTACCGAAGAAATTTTGACTTCACTGACCACAGATGACACTTGAAATTACTAAAAATCGAATTATATAGAGATATCCTAATTTCAAATTATGCTTCTATAATATAGTACTCTAATATGAGTACCATGTTATAGCAATTTTTTATTCCATATTTCACGTTAAAAATGAAAACATTTTCTAATAAAAGCATAAAAAACAATAAAAGCATTTTAATTTAAAGCGTCCTTCGCTTCTAAGAAGCTTCAGGCCCATCAATCACCGAACACAAATTTTTTAAAAATCAAATGTTTCTCATTTTCATTTACTTCCTATTTACTACTGTTATGGCTACAAATTTAACAGTAATTCTATTTTATTTTTATATTTCTTGGAAAAATGTTTTGAAACTTGAAAAATTTATCTATTCTTCTCTATGTGATGTAAGCAGGTTAATAAATTCTATGAAATTTATTTATAGACATGTCATTTTTTTCTACGTTTTTTTTTTTTTGCCAAATCATTTAAATGTACTTGTGCTACGATTAGCGAACAAAATCAGTTCTGTGTTACATTGACGATGCCATATTAAAATTGTTCAACTTCAAAATGTCAAAAAAACGAAACGAAACAACAAAGACTGTTTGAATTGAGAATCATCAATGATTTTAGTTTCTATTTTTTTGTTTTTGCTACAACCTGTCTATGGTATTTGGCTTTGGGCTATACTGGTTTTTTTATTGAGATTTTTTTTGTTTGTAGTTTTCTTGTTATTCCGGCCATTGCGGATTACAGGTGATCGGGGTTAAATGGAATCCAAACACCAAAGCTTATGTTTATAAAGATCGTGATGGGATTTCTTAAAGACTGCATTATCAAGGGTTCATATTAGTGTATTTTTCCAAGGACCACAATAGGCGTGGATTTTTAAAAGAATATTTTTCTGGGACAGTAAAAGTCATGGATTAAAAAAAATACAGTAAGGGAAGTAGTAAAGTCGGACTGGGCCGACTATATAATACCCTTCACCACTTTGGGTATATTCTCCATATGTCTCCTGAAAGACCCCGCCTTTTCGAAAGAACATTGTCATGAAATTAAACGAACTTGAATATAAGATCTTTTTGCCCTTCTGGAACCTACGCTAAATTTCATTTCAATGAACCGATTTTCACGGACGAAATGTATATGGGAGCTATATCCACATATAGAACGATTTTCACAAAGCTTATCGCACAGCATTGTACGCTATGCCAAATTTCGTCCAAATTAAAAGATATATAGGGACTTTGGCGTAGCATTTACATAAAATCGGATGAAAATATATATGGGAGCTTTGCACACATTATTCTAGACGTCATTCAGTACGCTGTGCCAAATTTCGTACAAATCGAAAAATATATAGGGTCTTTGGTGCACCCTTTACTTTAAAACGGATGAAAATATATATGGAAGCTATATCTAAGTCTGAACCGATTTTCACGAAACTTTGCACACATCATTCTAGACTTAATTCAGTACACTATGCCAAATTTCGTGCAATTCGAAAGATATATAGGGACTTTGGTGTAGCATTTACATAAAATCAGACGAAAATATATATGGGAGCTATATCTAAATCTGAACCGATTTTCATGAAACTTTGCACACATTATTCTAGTCTTAATTCAGTACCCTATACCAAAATTCGTGCAAATCGAAAGATATATAGGGACTTTGGTGTAGCATTTAAATAGCATCAGATAAAAATATATATGGGAGCTATATCTAAATCTAAACCGATTTTCACGAAACTTTGCACACATCATTCTAGACTCAATTCAGTACGCAATGCCAAGTTTCGTGCAAATCGAAAAATATATAGGGTCTTTGGTGCACCATTTACAAAAAATCGGACAAAAATATATATGGGAGCTATAGCTAAATCTGAACCGATTTTCATGAAACTTAGAACACATCATTTTAGACGTAATTCAGTAAGCTGTGCCAAATTTCCTGTAAATCGGGAGATATATAGGGTATTTGGTGCACCATTTACATAAAATCGGACGAACATATATATGGGAGCTATATCTAAATCTGAATCGGTTCTCACGAAACTTTGCACACATCTTTCAAGACCCAATTCAGTACGCTATGCCAAATTTCGTGCAAATCGAAAAATATATACATTGGTGCACCGATTTCCATGATATATATAGCAAACATCATTTTAGAAACTTTGCACACATCTTTAATTCAGTACGCTATGCCAAATTTCGTGCAAATCGAAGAATATATAGGGTCTTTGGTGCACCATTTACATAAAATCGGATGAAAATATATATGGGAGCTGTATCTAAATCTGAACCGATTTCCATGAAACTTTGCACACATCATTTTAGACGTATGTCAGTACGCTATGCCAAATTTCGTGGAAATCGAAGGGTATGCAGGGTCTTTGGTGCACCATTTACAAAAAATCGGACGAAAATATATATGGGAGCTGTATCTAAATCTGAACCAATTTTCACGAAACTTAGCACACATCATTCTAGACTTAATTTAGTACGCTGTACCAAACGTGCAAATCGGACGAAAATATATCTAAATATAAATCTGAACCGACTTTTCCCAATTTCAATAGGGATCGTCCTTGGGCCAAATGAATGAGCTGTGCTAAATTTCGTCCAATTCGAATAATAAATGCGACCTGTACTTTGTTCTCAATTTAATATGGACAGACGAACGGACATGCATAAATCGATCGAAAGTGATGCTATGCATATTCTCAAAAGGAACCATGGGCCTATCTCGTTTCCTTTTGCCTGTCACAAACATATGCACAAAGACATAATACCCTGTACCGCAGTATGGTGAAGGTTATAAACATTTGGGCCTATGGCTCTGATAGTTCTTTAAAAAAATTCAAAAATGCAGGCTTATGGATTAGATAGTCCTTGAAAATTATTCTTTGAAAACCCTGGCTTATGGCTATATTAGTCCTTGAAAAAATATCCTTTATAAATTCGCGCTTATGGCTCTGTTCTGCGAAAAGTATTCTTCAAAAATTCTAGCTTACATATAGGCCTTTAATGAATTTCCATTACAAACACAATTTCTTTGAAAATCCACGGTCTTTAAATAATTTGTTTAATATTAGCCTATAACTCTGGTGGACCTTTAAATAACTTTCTTTGAAAATCCACGCCTATGGCTCTGATAGCCCTTTAAAGAAATTTTTTAAAAAATCCAAGTCTATAGCTCAGATAGACCTTTAAAGAAATTTCTTTGCAAATCCATGCCTATTGCTCTGATAGCAAATCCACGCCTATTGCTCTGGTAGACCCTTAAAATTTTATCTTTGAAAAGCCACGCCTATAGCTTAGGTAGACCTTTAAAGAATTTTCTTTGCAAATCCACGCCTATTGCTCTGGTAGACCTTTAAAGAAATTTATTTGAAAATCCACGCCTATTGCTCTAGTTGACCTTTAAAGAAATTTCTTTAAAAATCCACGCCTATGGCTCTGGTAGGTCTTTTTTAAATCTTAGCCTAAAACTCTGGTGGACCTTTAATGCATTTTCTTCGAAAAGCCACGCCTATTGCTCTGGTATACCTTCAAAGAATTTTCTTTAAAAATCCACGCCTTTAGCTCTGAATAATTTTTAAAGAATTGTCATTAAAATCCACGCCTATAGCTCTGAAAGTCCTTTAAATAATTTTCTTTAAAAAAATCACCTTTGTAGAACTTTAAAGAATTATTTTTGCAATATTTTTTGTTTTTTGATGATGATTGAGTTGACATATTGCCATTATGATAGAAATCGTTTGCGCTTGACAGCCAATGACACTGACTGGTCGATATGTCTGTCTGTGGAGGTTTGTCTAGGCTTAATTATTACACCATACCACATCATATCCAGGAAAAAAACACAGTTATAGAGTTCCTATTAAAAAAATATGGGAGCGGCAATTATAAGTGATGTGAGCTGTAGATGTGAGTCAAGTTCAAGATGATGGGGAGATTTCTTTGAAAAAAATCGTGGAAATATTGCAGAAATACACATAACGGAAAGCTTACCACATATTGTGTCCAACTTTTTTTTCAAATAAGATTCTTACCTGAAATTAAAAAAAAATAATAATTAGAAATTAATTTTAAAAATTAACAAAAAGCTATACATTTTTAATAAAGATTGCCTCCAAAAATATTAAATATTAAAATATTAAAATCCACGCCTATTGCTCGGATAATCCTTGAAAAAATATTCTTTAAAAATCCACGCCTATTGCTCGGATAATCCTTGAAAAAAATATTCTTTAAAAATCCACGCCTATTGCTCGGATAATATTTGAAAAAATATTCTTTAAAAATCCACACCTATTGCTCGGATAATCCTTGAAAAAATATTCTTTAAAAATCCACGCCTATTGCTCGGATAATCCTTGAAAAAATATTCTTTAAAAATCCACGCCTATTGCTCGGATAATCCTTGAAAAAATATTCTTTAAAAATCCACGCCTATTGCTCGGATAATATTTGAAAAAATATTCTTTAAAAATCCACACCTATTGCTCGGATAATCCTTGAAAAAATATTCTTTAAAAATCCACGCCTATTGCTCGGATAATCCTTGAAAAAATATTCTTTAAAAATCCACGCCTATTGCTCGGATAATCCTTGAAAAAATATTCTTTAAAAATCCACGCCTATTGCTCGGATAATCCTTGAAAAAATATTCTTTAAAAATCCACGCCTATTGCTATGATAATCCTTGAAAAAAATTCTTTAAAAATCCACGCCTATTGCTCGGATAATCCTTGAAATAATATTCTTTAAAAATCCACGCCTATTGCTCTGATAATCCTTGAAAAAAATATTCTTTAAAAATCCACGCCTGTTGCCCTGATAATCCTTGAAAAAAATATTCTTTAAAAATCCACGCCTATTGCTCTAAAAAAATATTCTTTAAAAATCCACACCTATTGGTAATCCTTGAAAAAATATTATTCAAAAATTCCACCTTGCAGTTTTTTATTTGTGCAGAACAATTCCATTCCATATTATTATTTATTTTGTTATTTTTCCCCACTTGTTATAAATTAATAGAGCAATAAATATGCCTCTAAGGAAATATGATTTATTGCCTTTATCTAAACTTATTAAAAAGGTTTAATTTTCAAAATAACAATTGGAAAGAAAAAAATTCCAGCAAAAAAAAAAACAAAAAAACCAACAATCAACCATACACAAATAATTCTGAAAAATATTTTTTAAACAAAAAAAAAAAAAACCAATAACTAAAAATAGCAAACATTACTTGCCGCAACAGAACTGAAAAAAAAAACACATCCAAAATAGCAAACGAAGCGAGAAGGCAAGGAAAATCGGCCACAAACAAAAACAAATGACTGCAGAAACAAAAAATTTTTGAAAGGTGCACTCGAATGCAGTTTTTGTTGTTGTTGTTGCTTTTCATTTACAATTTGTTGTTGATGGGGTTTCTTAGACAATAAACAACGCCACAAGAAGTACAACAACAACAAAAGAAACAAGACTACAAATTTTTTATTGTTGTTGTTTTTACATTCAATTTATCAGTCCAAAACCATGGTGGTGCACCACCACCACTGCCACCACCAAGAGCTAACAATTCAAAAAGTTACGTAAAAATTATTCAGCGCCAAGGCACTGCACTGCACTTTGCCAAAAGCTAGAAAAGTTCAATGACTTTTCAATTTTTTGTGATTCTTTCGATAATTAAAAAATATATTTTTTTGGAATAATTCTTGATCTTAGAAAACATATTTTTAAACCAGTAAGGAAAGTTGAAAAGTTGGACGGGGCCGACTATATCTTACCCTTCACCACTATGGGTACATACAAGAGGCGCTAATATTTACAATATCCTCTAGATAGAACAGACATCATTCTAGTCTTAATTCAGTACGCTTTGCCAAATTTCGTGCCAATCGGAAAATATATAGGGGCTTTAATGCACCATTTACATTAACTCGGTCGAAAATATATATATATGAGCTTTGTCTAAATCTGACCCGATATTCACGAAACTTTACACACATTATTCTAGACATAATTCAGTACGTTATGCCTAATTTCGTGCCAATCGGAAAATATATAGGGGCTTTGAAGCATTATTTACATTAAATCGGTCAAAAACATATATGTGAGCTATACCAAACCTAAACAGATTTTTACGAAACATAGCACACACATCATTCGAGACTTAATTCAATATACTGTGTCAAACGTCGTACAAATCGAAAGAGATGTAGGTACTTTGGTAATCCATTAACATAATATCGGAAGAAAATATATATGAGAGCTATATCTAAATCTGAACCGATTTACACGAAACTTAACACACATCATTCTAGTCTTAATTCAGTACGCTATGCCAAATTTCGTGGAAATCGAAAGATATATAGGGACTTCGGTGCATCATATACGTAAAATCGGACGCAAATATATATGTGAGCTATATCTAAATCGGAACCGATTTTTACGAAACTTAGCACACATTATTCTAGACTCAATTAAGAGCGCTGTGCCAAATATCGTGCAAATCGAAAGATATATAGAGACTTTGGTGTACCATTCATGTAAAATCGGACGAAAATATATATGCGAGCTATATCTAAATCTGAACAGATTTTCCCGAAACTTAGCATATATTATTCTAGTCTTTATTCAGTATTTAATGTCATATTTCATGCAAATTGAAAGATATATAAGGCCTTTGGTGCACCATTTATCTAAAATCGGACGAAAATATATATGGGAGCTATATATAAATCTGACCCGATTTTCTTGAAACTTTGCACACGTCATTCTAGACTCAATTCAGTACACTATGTAACATTTCGTGCAAATCGAAAGATATATAAGGACTTTGGTGCAACATTTACCTAAAATCGGGCGAAACTATATTTGGGAGCTATATCTAAATCTGGACCAATTTTCACGAAACTTGGCACACATCATCCTGGACTTATTTCAGTACTCTATGCCAAATTTGGTGCAAATCGAAAGATATATAGAGACTTTGATGTCCCATTTAGCTTAAATCGGACGAAAATATATATGGGAGCTATATCGAAATCTCAACCGATTTTTCCCAATTTCAATAGGGTTCGTCTTTGCGCCAAATGAATGAGCTGTGCCAAGTTTCATCCAACTCAAATCAAAAATGCGACCTGTACTTTGTTTACAATTTAACATGGACACACAGACGAACAGACGGACGGATATGCATAAATCGACTCAGAAAGTGATTCTATGTATATTCTCAAAAGGTGTCTTTTTGCCTCTTACAAACATATGCACTGGCTATCATAAGCTATCATAGGTGTGGATTTTTAATTTTTTTTTGGTTCTTGACAGAATAGTTTGTGCTATTTTTTATTTATATTTTTTTGTGTGTTTTTGCCTCGGTGTTTGAATATTTCTTTCTATTGTTCCATAACCACATAGTATAGAGACGATGATATCTCCCCCCCAGTTGAAAATGGGTGCGTTCTTGTAACTGCCATATAGAATGGCAACAGGCCATAGCCTTGACAGAAAAATAAAAAATACTGCACACGGCAACAGCAACAGCAGCAACAACAACAACAAAAATCTATTTGAAACGAAACTTAAAAAAGCGATGCATCTTAATCAAAATGTGAAACCAATGACTACCATAGTCGGTTTACTTTTTTTGGATGTACTGACATACAGACATACATTCGTAACTATGTAAGTAGGTATGTATGTACATTTGCTCTTGCCGCTTTACTTGGTTTGAATGTCTCTAAAGGCCAATATCGTTATAAACAATATTTAATTAAAATATTTTGCAATCAATTTAAACAAAAAGCGAAAAAAATGTTTTTTTGCTGTTCGAAGTTGAAATTTATGAACAAAACCCGATTCTATATATATGTAACATATAATTCTCTATAAGGTTAAATGTGAGTTAAATATTTTTAGACGCCTTTGACCTATGCATGTTCGCTGTCATGATAATGACAAGTGTTTAAGACAACAACAACAGAAAATGTTTTAATTATAATATTAAATTAAGGAGCAATAAGTCTCGAATTTGGAAAATTTTTTTAAAGGACTATTAGAGACATAGGCGTAGGTTTTTTTTAGGAATGGCGCTTGAATAGTTGCCCACTCTCGGAAAACCCAACATACTATGAAAAAACAACACACCACCCCCCCTTGATCAATCCGGGGAGATAATATCGATTCGGACAATTACCTTGTGGTAGCCCCACTTTCGGACAACCAAAGGTGATCTAATGTAACACGGAAAAGAAAAGCTGCAAACACAACAGATAGAAAGCCTACTCCCCTCAACTTACCCAACTGCAGCAAAAGCAACACTTGGGTAGCACAAAGAGAATTGTCCACTCCCATCAACAAATCCGTGGTACAATCAGAAGTGTCGTAATGCTACTGATATGAAAAACGCAGCGTTTAGGGCAACCCTGCGGACAGTAGCAACACGTAATGCGATGGAGAATTATCGGGAGAAAATGAGAGAGGAGAAACCTGTTTTCAGAAAAAAAAAGAAGATGCAGCAAGAATAACATGAGCGTGAGCAAATCGAGATGTACAGGAGTCAGAATGAAGTTCGAAAATTCTACCAACGGGTAAAACACCAAACCGAAGGCTTTGGTGCAGACACATCCTCTTGTAGAGATAAAGAGGGAAACCTGGTGGCAGATACAGACAGCGTGCTGAGGATCTGGAAGGAGCATTTTGAAAAACTTCTGGTATCAAATAGTAGCAGTCAAGAGGATACCCCAGAACCATTAATAGAAGACGGTGTAGAGTGTATACCACCTAGCCAAGATGAATAGCAATCCATCGGCTGAAGAATAATAAAGCAGCAGGTGCCGATGGGTTACCAGCCGAACTATTCAAGACTGGTGGTCAGATGCTGGTCAGGAGCATGCACCAGCTGGTTAGTACAATTTGGCTAGATGAATGCATGCCCAATGATTGGAACCTCAGCATCCTCAGGAGACAAGACAATTTATGCCAACTATATCGCATATAACGTGCTATCCAGCGTGCTGTGTGAAAGACTGAAGCCAATGGTCAATGTCATTATTGGACCATACCAATGTGGCTTCAGACCTGGCAAATCCATCATTGACCAGATTTTCACTCTGCACCAAATTCTGGGAAAACCCCACGAAAAACACATCGACACATTCCACCTATTCTTCGACGCATAAAGCCGCATTCGACAGCCCTATCCAATCAGATAGGGCTGTCGAATGCCCTATCGGCTATGCAGGATAATAGGAACAATATCAGCAGTTAAAGTCGTAAAGGACCTCTCGGAGCCCTTTAATACCGAACGAGGATTCAGACAAGGTGATAGTTTGTCGTGTGACCTTTTTAACATCCTGCTGGAAAAGGTCATACGAGAGGCAAAAGTGAACAGAAATGACACTCTGTACACCAAAACAACACATGTTACTCGCCTACGCCGATGACATCGACATAATGGATCGAACATTGAGATAGGTAACAGCCACCTTTGAACAAATTGAGAAGGATTCTGCCAAAGTGGATCTGGCAGTAAACGGCGATAAGACCAAGCTGATGGTATCAACGCGCAAGACGTCTGGTAGACTCGGACCAACTGTGGAACTTGATAACTACAGATTCGAGGTAGTCACCAAACAACACATTTTACTCGCCTACGCCGATGACATCGACATAATGGGTCGAACATTAAGAGCGGTAACAGCCACCTTTGAACAAATTGAAAAGGAGTCTGCCAAAGTGGGTCTGGCAGTAAAAGGCGAGAAGACCAAGCTGATGGTATCAACGCGCAAGACGTCCGGTAGACTCGAACCAACTGTGGAACTTTAGATCTACAGCATCGAGGTAGTCAAACAACTCAAAAGCAAGCCCACCTCCCGCCAGACCAAACTCTCACTCTACAAGACGCTGATACTACCCGTGCTGTTATATGGATCTGAAGCATGGGTACTTACGCAAGCAGATGAGGCAGCTCTTGGAGTGTTTGAGAGAAAATTTCTCCGAAAGATCTATCTATCGCCGTCGAATGAACCATGAGTTGTACAGGGTTGCCCATATTCGACGGACCGATGTTTTTTAAAAAAAATCAAAGAAAAAAATAAAAATTTGGCGGTTGGCAATGTTAATCATCAATTTTAGAATATGATATCTCTCAAAATGGCCACCTCAGGCTTTGATGACGTATTGTGCGCTTTTTGCTGCATTTTTCATCGTTCTAGCCAACATTTCGGCCGGAATATCGGCTATTTCTTCACGAATGTTGTCATTGAGCTCTTCTACGGTCCTTGGCTTGTTAACGTAAATCTTTGACTTCAAATATCCCCACAAGAAGAAGTCTGGCGGCGTCAAAACGGGCGAACGCGGTGGCCAGTCCAAATCACCACTTTTCGACATCAAACGGCCCGGAAACAAACTCTTCAGAAAATCTATTGTTATGCGATAACGCTCCTGATTGATGGTAACAGCATGGCCATTTTCATTTTGGAAGAAAAACGGCCGTTTCGCACTAACACCGCACCAAACTGTGACTTTTTCGTCATGAAGAGACACTTCTTGAATCTCCTGAGGATTTTCAGTGGCGTAAAAACGGCAATTTTGCTTATTTACGGTCCCATTCAATCATAAAATTGGTCATCATGTCGCGATAACGCTCCTGATTGATGGTAACAGCATGGCCATTTTCATTTTGGAAGAAAAACGGCCCAATGACCGTTTTCGCACTAACGCCGCACCAAACTGTGACTTTTTCGTCATGAAGAGGCACTTCTTGAATCTCCTGATGATTTTCTGTGGCGTAAAAACGGCAATTTTGCTTATTTACGGTCCCATTCAATGTGAAATGGGCTTCATCGAACATGATAATTTTATTCCAAAATTGCTCGTCATCTTCGGCCATTTCGATGACTCTTTGGGCCCATTCCAATCGACGAAGCTTGTCCGCAGGCAACATTCTTTGCGTCAATTGAATTTTGTACGGGAACAAATGCAAATCAATGCGAATAATCCGTTGTAAAGTGGATCGAGCCATGCCCAACTGCTGAGAACGGTGTTTTTGGGATGTTCTCAACACTGGCTCGTACGGCAGCGATATTCTCGGCCGATCGCCTTGGTCGACTTTTATATGGCCTCTTCGGATTAGAAAGAGCCTTACCAATAGAAATTTTTTCGTATAAACGCTTAATGGTGTTCTTAGAAGGCGCACTTCTCACATTTTTTAATGTTTTAAAAGCACGTTGAGTTTTCACAATTGCCTTCTTCTGTTGAATGTAAATTTCAACTTTTTCAGAGCGCTCGCGTGGCCTGTATTGGTTTATGGTAAAAATCTGCTTGGACTGACGCTTCAAACGCGGTATGTCAAGGGCGAATATGGGCAACCCTGTACCAGCTATTCTCGGACATTCTCACAACATGACCTCGCCAACGTAGTCGCTGCAGCTCAATAACTAGGTGATGTTGTGCCCAAAAGGCATATAAAAGCGAACCAGCTGATGGTTCACGCAGAAGGGGAAGGCCAAGAATACGTTGGAAAAGATCAGGTCGAAGACAACATCGCCGAAATTGGAAAAACTGCGCAAACGACCGACGCGCCTTGAAATCTTTCCTAAGCTTGGCTTATGGAACGAAAGTTTTTTTCAAGCTTACTTACTTAGCTGGCTAAGTAAGTAAGTAAACTTGAAAAAAATATTTTTTTTTAAAAAATCCGTTACATTCCACTTAATATTTTTTATACATTGTAAGAAAAAAGTTGTAATAAAATAAACCACAAACAAAAATATATTATCAACTACTTGGCATATTTTTTTCCGAAATGCAAAACAACCTAGATAAGATTGTTGGTTTTATTGTTGTATTGTATTATTTGCAAGGCAAAATTGTAAGTGTTTCACTGCACCATAAACAAAAATTCCAGCTGGGGGACTAAAATTACAAAGCTGTAGTTATCGCTGCTGCCGCTGCCATTTTAGCTAAAGGGAGCAGCAGAGTAGTGCCGGTGGGAGCACAAGTGTTTATGGAGTGTCTTGGTAATTTGTATGGAAATGGATGTTTTAACTTGGATAATTGGTTATGTTAATACCACCATCCGAATAACTACCAAGCACACAACAACCATTACCTCCAGCAGCATCCACCACCACCACCACCATCACCAGCTAAATTACATGGAACGAATCTTGGTAACCAAAGCAACCAATTGGCATATTAAATACCAAACAACAACTACCTGCACAACCTATCCAAGAAAGCCAAACTACTTTTGGCATTAGCTGCTGAAATCACTGATCAATAAACAGCAACAACAACAACAGCAGCAGCAACAATGAGCGGCCGTTAAGAGAATGACTGAACAACAACAACAACAGCAAATATCCACTAAACTGAACTTACCTTACTTAAATAATTATTAATTAATTTCTATTAATTATCGTTTATGGCTAAATGAGAAATCAAACAACCGTGGCGAATCTAACTTAAATCAGCTAAACAAAAAAAAAAATCACATTAGTACTTCTTGCAGACATGAAGAACGAACGGACAACCTTGGAAAGAAAATCATGGCAAATAAGAACTACAAAAAGCCAACAACAACAACAGCAACTACACAATAACGTGTCGTGATAATCAGAAATTAATTTCAACGAATTAGACAAGTTAGTATTTATTTTTTTGTTAGTTGTTATGATGATTACTTTATTTGTATCCAATGTTATTTGTGCAACAAATGAAATTATTTATAAAAAAGGTATTTAAGAGGAGCCTGAGGAGTGAGAGAGGGGTGGGGAGAAATGTTCGATATCCCACGTGTACTAGTTTAATGTGGTATAACATTTTTTTTTAAGAAAACCCATCCCACATTCTTCAAAAACAGTATAACAATAACTGTTGATATTATCCTTCAAATCTTTGAAACTCTGATTCAAATTTCACTTAGATAGTCCTTTTTAAAATAATTTCTAGAAAATAGAGAATCGAGTTTAGTAGCTATAACAGTGCCTTAAAAAATCAAGGAGCATTTATAGCTCTAGACTTTCACATTTGGAAGTTCACATTTATAGCTCTGGTAGCCTTTAAAATAAATTCATTAGAAATTTCACGAAAAAAAATTATTTAAAAATCCACATCTACGGCTCGGTTAATCCCTTACGAAATACAATTTAAATATTCACACCTACTGCTCTGAAAGACCCTCCAAAATATACCTTAAAATTAAACGCCTATGGATCTGATAGTCCTTAAACAAAATCCTTACTCCGTACTCTGATAGTCATTAAAAAAATATTATTTTTCAGAGCTTAATAGATTTTAAAGGTACTTCAAAAATATTCTATAAAAAAGCTCACATTTATACTTCTTCACAAAATGTTCAAAGAAACCACGATTCCGTCTCTCTAAGTCCCACAAAAAAATCATTTAAAAAACCATTTTTATTCATTTAGTACCTCACAAAATTTTATTTAATAAAAATCCACTCTTTAAAAATACCCGCCTATGAAAGACCCTCAATAATATTGGTCTGAAATACAAGCCAATGGCTCTGACAGTCCTTCTTTAATATGTACACGCATAGAGCTCTGATAGCTTCTAAACGTTGAAAAATATTCTTTTAAAAATTATCGCTAGAAAAAATATTATACGTTATAGAATGTGGGAATTGTTTAAAAACTAATATCGACCATATTTTAACGACCATATGGGTTACCAGCCGAACTATTCAAGACTGGTGGCCAGATGCTGGTCAGGAGCATGCACCAGCTGATTAGTACAATTTGGCTAGATGAATGCATGCCCAATGATTGGAACCTCAGCATCCTATGTCCCGTGCACAAAAAAGAAGACAAGACGATATGTGCCAAATATTGAGGAATAAGTCTTCTTCCCATCGCATATAAAGTGCTATCCAGTGTGCTGTGTGAACGATTGAAGCCAATGGTCAATGACATCATCGGACCATACCAATGCGACTTTAGACCTGGCAAATCCACCATTGGCCAGATTTTCACTCTGCACCAAATTCTGGAAAAGGCCCACGAAAAACACATCGACACATACCACCTATTTGTCGACTATAAAGCCGCATTCGACAGCCCTATCCGTTCAGAGGTGTTTAAAGCCATGTCTACGTTCGGCATTCCTGCAAAATTAATACGGCTATGCAGGATAACTTTAAGTGGCACAAGATCAGCAGTTAAAGTAGGAAAGGACCTATCGGAGCCCTTCAATACCGAACGAGGATTCAGAAAAGGTGACAGTTTGTCGTGTGATCTTTTTAACATCCTACTGGATGTTAAAAAAGGTGAACATAAATGGCACTCTGTACACCAAACAACACATGTTACTCGCCTACGCCGATGACATCGACATAATGAGTCGAATTTTGAGAGCGGTAACAGCCACCTTTGAACAAATTGAAAAGGAGTCTGCAAAAGTGGGTCTGGCTGACCAAGCTGATGGTATCAACGCGCAAGACGTCCAGTAGACTCGGACCAACTGTGGAACTTGAGAACTACAGCTTCGAGGTAGTTAAAGACTTTATATACCTTGGTACCGCCATAAATAAAACGAATGACATCAGTTTTGAAATTCGGAGAAGGATTGTGATGGCCAACCGATGCTACTATGGTCTGAGCAAACAACTCAAAAGCAAGGCCACCTCCTGCCAGACCAAACTCACACTTTACAAGACGCTGATACTACCCGTGCTATTATATGGATCAGAAGCATGGGTACATGCGCAAGCTGATGAGGTAGCTCTTGGGGTGTTTGAAAGAAACATTCTCCGAAAGATATACGGGCCGATGTGCGTGGACGGTGAATATCGCCGTCGAATGAACCACGAGCTCTACAATTTATACGCGGACATCGACATAGTGAGTCGTATTGAGCTGCAGCGACTACGGTGGCTTGGACATGTTGTGTGGATGAATGAGAATCCCCAGCTCAAAAGGTATATAAAAACTAGCCTACTGATGGTTCCCGTAGAAGGGGAAGGCCACGAATTAGATGAAAGACCAAGTAGAAAACAACATCTGGGAACGTGGTCTTCCAAATTGGTGGATTTGCGCACATTTAGTACATAAACCAGAAGAATCAATTTATTATTAGAACAAGTGAAAAAGCGTTAAGTTCGGCCGGGCCGAACTTTGGATACCCTCCACCACAGGTATACTGACAGGTATTTGAAATGAAAAAGTGGACCGATATTTATAATTTTTAGTAGAGATATTTGATACCCAATGTACCAAATTTCAGCGAATTCGGTTGAAAATCGCGCTCAAGAACCTCAAAATACCGAAAATTGGGGGTGCTCATATATGGGGGATATCCGAAAAAAATGACCTATATTTATAATTTTTTGTGGAGTGATTTGGTACGTACTAAGAACTCAAAATACTAAATTACAGCCAATTCGGTGGAAAAATACAATAAAAACCCCCAAAATACTGAAAATTAGGAGGTACCGTTATATGGGGCCTTCAAAAGATAGCGTGATTACAACAGACGGACGGACAGAGAGACAGTCAGACGGACGGACATGGCTAGATCGTCTTAGAAGTTTACCCTGATCAAGAATATATACTTTATAGGGTCGGAAATGAATATTTCGATGAGTTACAAACGGAATGACAAAATTAATATACCCTCCACACTATGGTGGAGGGTATAAAAAATAAAAACAATTTCAAACCAGTAAGGAAAGTGGTAAAGTCGGACAGGGCCGACTATATGTTACCCTTCACCACTTTGGGTAAATTCAACAGATGCATCTTAACAGACATCGCATTTTTGATTTTCACGAAACTTAACACACATCATTCTAGACTTTATTCAGTACGCTGTACCAAATTTCGTGGAAATCGAAAGGTATACAGAGACTTTGGTACACCATTTTCCTTAAATCGGTCGAAAATATATATGGGAGTTATATCTAAATCTGAACCGATTTTCACGAAACTTTGCACACATCATTCTAGGCTTAATTCGGTACGCTGTGCAAAATTTCGTGCAAATCGAAAGGTATTTAGGGACATTGGTGCGAAAATATATAAGCTATATATAAATCTGAACCGATTTTTATGAAACTTAGCACACATCATTCTAGGCTTAATTCGGTACGCTGTGCCAAATTTCGTGCAAATCAAAAGATATATAGGGACTTTGGTGCACCATTTACCTTAAATCGGACGAAAATATATATGGAAGCTATATCTAAATCTGAACCGATTTTTCCCAATTTCAATAGGGTTCGTCCTTGGGCCAAATAAGTGACGTATGCCAAATTTCATCCAATTCGGATAATAAATGCGACCTGTACTTTGTTTACAATTTAACATGGACAGACAGACGGACGGACATGCATAAATCGACTTAAAAAGTGATTCTATGCATATTCTCTAAAGCAACCATGGGTCTATCTCGATTATTTTTGCCTGTTACAAACATATGCACAAAGACATAATACCCTGTACCACAGTGTGGTGAAGGGTATAAAAATCAACAGCTCTACGAATTGCTGTATTTCAATAGTTTGTTTCCTCATTTTTTCCTTTATTTGTGTTGCATTTTTTATTTAGTAGGGTTTAGAGATTAGACAACACAATATTGCATTTTAATTAAACCTAAAAGCTGCACATATATCTCTTTTTTAAAAATGTTTTAAACTCTATATTTGTCTGCAACTCTTTAAAACATGTAAAAACCCCACCAAGTCTTGTTTTAATCACATACAATGTTAATCCACAAAATTAAAGCATACTTTCAGGCATTAACTATAAAATAAAGCTTCTATTCAACCACTTGAACTAAAAGCTGTTGATTATAATTCAAACTATAGAACAGACATATTTTGTATGCAATAATCATTTAAATAAAATAAAAAAAACTATGAAGGCAGGTCCACAGTGGGCCCGTGTATAGAACAATTATTAGTTCTATGATGTCTAGAAATTACTTAGACTATAAAATTCATATTGGTTAAGTTATTCAAAATGAATGAAATATTAATTATATTATTATTAAATATTTTTTATATTATTTTTTTATGAATATATATAACAATATATATATATATATATATATATGTATATATACATATATATATATTGCTAAAATTTTATATCACTGAAGGTCAAAAAAAATATTGACAACATCTCACTACAATTTCTTTCCCATTATCAGTAAATAACAGAGAAAGAAATTCAATCAAAAAAGGGAAGCACACCAACAAAAAATGCAAACAAAGAGAAGTCAAACACGAAGACAAGCAACATTTGATATGCAATGCAAAAAAATTGAAAAATAATTAATAATTCTACTTCAATTCCAATATCACATCATCCCACTTGATATTATATAATATATTTTGTCATAAATTCTTTACAATTTTTGTGTTGTTTTATCATTTAGAAATGGAAACGCCATAGACTACTGGTATTACCAATGGCATTGGCAGGAGTGCATTTTTTAAAACGACGTAATATTTAGACGGGAACATTATTAGAATTAAATAAATGTCTTATCAACAAAAAATTCTATTCAAAACAACTTCTTTTGTTTGATAGGTGAGACTACAACAACAAAAAATATTTAAAGTTAAATAGAGTTGGTAAATAATCGAAATAAAATTTGGAGATATGAATCAAATAATATAAAAAAAAAATTTTAGTATAATAATTTATAATAAAGAAAATCACAACAAAAAGTAATGAAAATCTCAAGGACATTGTTAAACAAAATAGACCTAGACCTAACAGACTTATTGTGAATTTTTTAAAGAATGTATTTTTAGGGACTATTAGAGTCCTAAGCGTGGATTTTTTAAGAATATTTTGATAAGGGCTATCAGAACCATAAGCGTGGATTTTTTTAAGAATATTTTTCACAGACTGTCAGAAGTCTACAAGCCAGGATTTTTTTAAAAATTATTTTTTCAGTGGTTATAAAATATGAGGATTAACAAGTGAAAAGCGTTAAGTTCGGCCGGGCCGAACTTTGGTTGGATACCCACCACCATAGGTATACTGACAGATACTTGAAATGAAAATATAGGGAACATACCAATAATTCTAAACCGGACTTTTGTGGGCTTTCCAATGGTACCTTCCATATGGACCTATCCCTCCCAGATTTTGCACAGTGGTATTCGATGATAACTTCTTGAAAAAAATTAAAAGTTTGGTATAATTTTTTCTTAGAGTACCCTTCGTGGGCTTTCCAATGGTACCTTTCATATGGACCTATCCCTCCCAGATTTTGCACAGTGGCATTCGATGATAACTTCTTGAAAAAAATTAATTTTTTTTTAATTTCCGTTATGAAATCATATGGGTATAATTTTTTCTTAGAGTACTCTTCGTGGACTTTCCAATGGTACCTTCCATATGGAGCTATCCCTCCCAGATTTTACACACTGGCATTCGATGATAACTTCTTGAAAAAAATTAAAAATTATTTTTTTCAAAATTTCTGATATCAAAATAATCTGAGTATAATTTTAATTAATTTTTATTTAATTTTTCTAAACCGGACTTTTGTGGGCTTTCCAATGGTACCTTCCATATGGACCTATCCCTCCCAGATTTTGCACAGTGGTATTCGATGATAACTTCTTGAAAAAAATTAAAATTTTGGTATAATTTTTTCTTAGAGTACTCTTCGTGGGCTTTCCAATGGTACCTTCCATATGGATCTATCCCTACCAGATTTTGCACAGTGGCATTCGATGATAACTTCTTGAAAAAAAAAAATTAAAAATTATTTGTTATCAAAATTTCCGATATCAAAATAATCTGGGTATAATTTTTTCTTACTAAATTTCTTTGATATAATTCGTTTTTAACTTCACACGATTGTGTTATACTGATCAATATAACTGTTATACTGCATGGTGGTGCATAGTTCGGTTTGTGTCTTCGCTAGTTAAAATCGTTTTTATTTCACGTACATATGACCGACATATGCCAATTTCGAATCCAATATTTTTGTTTTGTGTCTCAATTCGTTCCTTCAGGAGGTATAATTATATGGGGGAGAAGCCTAAATGCTGGCCGATATATTTCATTATCGTCAGGATCGAGTTTTTTATCACGATTTTCTTTAGAAAGCGGGATAATTACAATCGATGGCTAAATTGTCTTAGTATTCCATAAAAGTAAAACTGACTGGTAGAATACGCCTATATGGGGACAAACCCTACACACGGAACTAATCAGCTAACTATTTTAATATAAAAAGGGGGTGATGTGGGAAGTATCTCTACAAAGGGGTAAATATTAATAATAATAATTTTTGGTAAGAAGATTTGTTACCATATGCGACTACAAAAAACCAAATTACTGCGAATTTTGTTGAAAAACGCGCTAAAGTACCCCAAAATACCGAAAATTGAGGGTGTCTTATATGGGAAAAATCAGCCTATATTTTTAATTTTTAGTGGAGAAATTTTGCACCCAATAAGAACCCATTGTACTAAATGTCAGCGAATTCGGTTCAAAAACGCGCTCAAACCCCCCGAAATACCGTAAATTGGGGGGTACCCTTATATGGGGGCTACCAGAAAAAGTGGACCGATATTTATAATTTTTAGTAGAGAAATTTCGCGCTCAAGAACCCCAAAATATCATAGGCGTGGATTTTGTAAAAAATAATATTTTTTGAAAGGCTATCATAGGCGTGGATTTTTTAAAGAATATTTTTTGAAAGGCTATCATAGGCGTGGATTTTTTAAAGAATATTTTTTGAAAGGCTATCATAGGCGTGGATTTTTTTTAAAGAAAATTTTTTGAAAGGCTATCATAGGCGTGGAGTTTTTAAAGAATATTTTTTGAAAGGCTATCATAGGCGTGGATTTTTTAAAGAATATTTTTTGAAAGGCTATCATAGGCGTGAATTTTTTAAAGAATATTTTTTGAAAGGCTATCATATATTTTTGCAAGGACTATTAGAGCCATAAATGAGGATTTTAGAGAATATTTTTTCAGGGGCTAGCAAGAACTTGGAAATCTTCATGGGGCTATCGAGAACAGGGACGTACGCAGAGAGGGTGACCGCCCCCCCCACTCTAGATTTGATTTTTTTCACAGTAAATTTTTTCATTTTGTAATACCAGGCCCCCCATCAAAATGAAATCCTGTATACGTTGCTGATCGAGAATATAGGACAGCGACTGTGCGAATTGGTTATGTAAAATTTCATGTAAATAATTATGCTCTTCAGAAGGTCCCTAATATGTCTCCTGGGGGTTTTATTGGTTCTGAAGGAGCTCTAAACCCTTGAATATCTTTTAGTAGCCATATTTGGTTTGAGGGAGCACTCTGAAAATAACGCCTGCATTTGAATTTAATTCCCCGAAAACCAACACAATATCCATATCAAAGAGAATACTGCCTGACAACAGAATCACAGGGAAAAAAATCAAATGCCACCCTCTCCCCCACCCCCTTTCACGCATGATCTAAAAATTTGCATACTTTCACCCAGCCATTTGGATTAGAAAGAAATATGACCCCAATTAATTTACAACAGCTTTTAATTTATTCTATGCTGCGAAGTTGCGTTGGTGATCTATGCTCGAAAAAAATTAAAACAACAAAAAACGCCAACGGATACATGTCTGAAGAGCAAAAATTAATTTCTCATAGGCATTGTTTCTATGACGCACCGAACTGAAAATAGAGCCCCGATAAATAATCAACGTTTTTTTTGCAAAGCGAAAAAACGTGTTATTTTCCCCCGCTGGCTTTGAACTAAACTTATTTATTTGCCTAAAAAACATCTATGACGATGATGATGAAAAAGAAAAAGAAGAAGAGGGTCATAATACAATCGAGAATACGTGCACGGAGTGCTGTATTTTTATAAACAAAAAATTAAAAAAAATGGGGCTATGGTCAGTTTTACATTAACATAATTTTTTTGACTTTGACTAAACGTTTGTGTTAATCGTTTTGAAAACAAAATTTTTGAAACTTTTTTCACATTGGGAACAAGTGCAGGGTAGGCATATGGAAGGGAAGTAGGGTTGCCATGAAATACGAAATTAAAAATTGAGGGTAAATTTAAATGGTATACCAATGGGAATTCCTGTAAACTGAAGACTCCATTGGAGACCTCAATGGCCCTCAATGTAGAAGGCAATCGAATGACACTCATCAAGTCCTGCTGTTAATAGAAGGTCTCATCTATTAAGAGAAGGACTTGATGAGGCCTTCTATAGACAGTCAATGATGATGCCTCAAATTTGGTATTCTGAAATTTGAAGGCCACCGAAAATGGCCTTACATAACTAGAAAGTCACTGATGAAATAGAATGCCAATGATGAATCCCTCTACACATAGACGACCTATGAGGTCTCCTGTAGACCGAAGTCCGCTGGGGTCTTCTATGTCAGTCAGGCAGCCGTATATTTTTTGCATGTCTATTCAAGCCATTAGCGTGGATTTTTAAAGAATATTTTCCGAAGGTCTATCAGACAAATAGGCGTGGATTTTTAAAGAATATTTTCCGAAGGTCTATCAGACAAATAGGCGTGGATTTTTAAAGAATATTTACCGAAGGTCTATCGGACAAATAGGCGTGGATTTTTACAGAATATTTTCCGAAGGTCTATCAGACAAATAGGCGTGGATTTTTAAAGAATATTTTCCGAATGTCTATCAGACAAATAGGCGTGGATTTTTAAAGAATATTTTCCGAAGGTCTATCAGACAAATAGGCGTGGATTTTTAAAGAATATTTTCCGAAGGTCTATCAGACAAATAGGCGTGGATTTTTAAAGAATATTTTCCGAAGGTCTATCAGACAAATAGGAGTGGATTTTTAAAGAATATTTTCCGAAGGTCTATCAGACAAATAGGCGTGGATTTTTAAAGAATATTTTCCGAAGGTCTATCAGACAAATAGGCGTGGATTTTTAAAGAATATTTACCGAAGGTCTATCGGACAAATAGGCGTGGATTTTTACAGAATATTTTCCGAAGGTCTATCAGACAAATAGGCGTGGATTTTTAAAGAATATTTTCCGAAGGTCTATCAGACAAATAGGCGTGGATTTTTAAAGAATATTTTCCGAAGGTCTATCAGACAAATAGGAGTGGATTTTTAAAGAATATTTTCCGAAGGTCTATCAGACAAATAGGCGTGGATTTTTAAAGAATATTTTCCGAAGGTCTATCAGACAAATAGGCGTGGATTTTTAAAGAATATTTTCCGAATGTCTATCAGACAAATAGGCGTGGATTTTTAAAGAATATTTTCCGAAGGTCTATCAGACAAATAGGAGTGGATTTTTAAAGAATATTTTCCGAAGGTCTATCAGACAAATAGGCGTGGATTTTTAAAGAATATTTTCTGAAGGTATATCAGACAAATAGGCGTGGATTTTTAAAGAATATTTTCCGAAGGTCTATCAGACAAATAGGCGTGGAGTTTTAAAAAATATTTTCCGAAGGTATATCAGAGTCTTAGGCGTGGATTTTTAAAGAATATTTTCTGGAGAGTGGTTCAGAGTCTTAGGCGTGGATTTTTAAAGAATATTTTCCGAAGGTCTATCAGACAAATAGGCGTGGATTTTTAAAGAATATTTTCCGAAGGTCTATCAGACAAATAGGCGTGGATTTTTAAAGAATATTTTCCGAAGGTCTATCAGACAAATAGGCGTGGATTTTTAAAGAATATTTTCCGAAGGTCTATCAGACAAATAGGCGTGGAGTTTTAAGGAATATTTGTTGGAGGTCCATCAGAGCCACAATCGTGGATTTTTAAAGAATATTTTTTGGAGGTCCATCAGAACCATAGGCGTGGAGTTTTAAAGAATATTTTTTGGAGGTCCATCAGAGCCATAGGCGTGGAGTTTTAAAGAATATTTTTTGGAGGTCCATCAGAGCCATAGGCGTGGAGTTTTAAAGAATATTTGTTGGAGGTCCATAAGAGCCACAATCGTGGATTTTAAAAGAATATTTTTTGGAGGTCCATCAGAGCCATAGGCGTGGAGTTTTAAAGAATATTTGTTGGAGGTCCATCAGAGCCACAATCGTGGATTTTTAAAGAATATTTTCTGAAGGTATATCAGGGTCTTAGGCGTGGATTTTTAAAGAATATTTTCTAAAGGATTGTCAAAAGATCTATCAGAGCCATAGGCTTGGATTTTTGAAGTATATTTTCATAAGGTCTATGAGAGACATAGGCTTGGATTTTTCAAAAATATTTTCGAAAGGTCTATCAGAGCCATAGGCTTGGATTTTTTAAAAATATTTTCGAAAGGTCTATCAGAGCCATACGCTTGGATTTTTAAAGAATATTTGTTATAGCCTTAAAAATTTCAAACTATATAAAATCCCCTTCATTTCCGCTTACAATTTTTTTTATTTCCCACAACATGGCAACCCTACCTACTCAGATGAAACCACGTGGAAATTTTTTTTTATTTGTTTATTTTGTTTCATATCAGACCTACATTAAAAAAGCCAACAACAACAACAATATAATTAAATTGTTGTTTGTTTTGTGCCCGCCAAATATTGTTGTCAGCAACAACAAAAGGGGAAGAAGAGGAAACAACAAAATTTTTTTTGAAAAAATAATGACAACAACAATAAAAAACAAATACCTTGACTGCAGCAAGTAACAATAGTCCAAAGTAAAGACGACGAATGAAAAAAGAAGTAATGAAAAAGAAACTGAAAAAAAAACCTACATGGAAGCTTCTGAATGCGTAAACGAAACTGTGAACGTCCGTCCATAATATGGGGCTGGGGGTAAATGTGCGTTTCTTTTTTGAAAAAATAATAAAAAACAATACGCACACACTCACACATCGACATAAAACATTTAGAGGTCAGTAGAATGTTGTTGTTATGCGTACGCGTTTTTTCTTCGTTTTCGTTTTTTTTTTCTTTCGGTGGTTTGTGGTGTGTGTGCGTTTTTGCCTTAGCAATATCAGTCTGCTGCTGCTATCACACCATTACTCTAGTTGGCAGGCAGGCAAAGCACCCTTTCCATTGCGCCCGCTCGCTCGCTATCTATGAACCGTTCCCCCCTTTCCCCAACACCACAACAACCTATTGGCCAATCAACCAAAAAATAATAAGACCTTTAGTTTCTCGCTAGTTTTTGGCATTGACAAAGTCGTCCATACGCAATTTAATTGTTGGTGTTGGTATTGTTGTTGCTGTTTTTTATTTCAAATCCACCAAATGGTTGGTTGATGGCAGTTAATGTTTTTTTACATGCAGTCAGAGAAAAAAGTGGAGTAACAAAAAAATAGAAAAAAACCCGGAACCACCTTCCTACCTCCCCCCACTTCTTCTACAAAATGTTTTGTTTTTTATATAAAAAACACACACACGCACAATTAAAATATGTTGACAATTAGGAAATAATACGCAAATTTTAGGTTAGTTTTTTGTTGTTTTTTATTTGGCAAATGAAGAATGTTTTTGTTATTGTTTTTATTTTTTATTTTGAATGATGAAAATCGAACGCCAATATCAAACAGCCAGCCAGCCTGCCATCCAAACAACCATCTAGCCATTGCGCGTCGCAATCACCTAAATTTAACTTGAAAACGTGTTTTTCGGTCTGTCAGTCAGTTGATTATTTTCTATTTTAAAATTTTGTTTTTATTTTAGTTTTTATTTTGTATACAAATTAAAAAAAAAATTGTATATGCAGTATTTAGTTTTCTTTTATTAGGGCTGAAAGGAAATTGTGTATGAGATTGGAATATTGTATCCAATAGATAGATGGATATTTAAAGGTGCATGGTTGGCGCCCAATGCGGGGTCATAAGAACGTACATTATTTAATGGAGTTTTTTCTCTATGAAAAAAAACGAAATTTTTCCTTCGGTATTAGTAACCAGTAAGAAAAATAGTAAATTCGGACTAGGCCGACAATATGATACCCTTCACTACTTTGGGTATATTCTACATATGTCTCCTAACAGACGTCGCCTTTTCGAAAGAACATTGACATGAAATTGAACGTACTTGAATATGTGATCGTTTGCCTTTCTGGAACCTATGCTATATTTCATTTCATTTGAGCAAGTTTAGTGTATTTTGCTTACAATGGGGCAAATTTGTGTAAATCGATTTAGAGTAAACTTGATACCCGCCATTCGGTAGGCCACACTTTTCAAAATTTAATCTCAATCAGACACCCGTTTGAAATATATAGGAATACTGTGTCTGCATCTGTCTCAATTCGATACATTGTGCAAAATTTCATGTCACTGGGGCTTCACTTAGCTAAAATCCAACGAAAATATATATATGGGATTAAACTCTGAACCGATTTTCTCGAAACTTGACACACATCATTCTAGACTCAATTCAGTACACTATGCAACATTTCGTGCAAATCAAAAGATATATAGGGGCATTGGTGCACCAATTACCTTAAATCGGATGAAAATATATACGGGAGCTATATCTACATCTAAACCGATTGTCACGAAAATTTGCACACATCATTCAAGACTTTATTCAGTTCGTTGTGCCAAATTTCGTGCAAATCGAAGAATATATAGGGACCGTTTACATTAAATCGGACGAAACTATATATGGGAGCCATATCCAAATCTGACCCGATTTTCTCGAAACTTCACACACATCATTCTAGACTCAATTCAGTATCCTGTGCCAAATTTCGTGCAAATCGAAAGATACTTAGACGCTTTAGTTCCCCCATATACCTTAAATCGGACGAAAATATATATGGGAGCTATATGTAAATCTGACCCGATTTTCTCAAAACTTCACACACGTCATTCTAGACTCAATTCAGTACCATGTGACAAATTTCATGCAAATCGAAAGATACTTAGGTGCTTTGGTGCCCCCATATACCTTAAATCGGACGAAAATATATATGAAAGCTATATGTAAATCTGACCCGATTTTCTCAAAACTTCACACACGTCATTCTAGACTCAATTCAGTACCCTGTGACAAATTTCATGCAAATCGAAAGATACTTAGGAGCTTTGGTGCCCCATATACCTTAAATCGGACGAAAATATATGTGGCAGCTATATGTAAATCTGATCCGATTTTCTCGAAACTTCACACACATCATTCTCGACTCAATTCAGTACACTATGTAAAATTTCATGCAAATCGAATAATATATAGGGACTTTGGTACACCATTTACTGAAAATCGGACGAAAATATATATGGGACCTATATTTAAAACTGAACCGATTTTCACGAAACTTAGCACACATCATTAAAGACTTAGTTCAGCACTCTATACCAAATTTCGTGCAAATCGAAAGATATATAGGGGCCTTCATACACTATTTACTCTAAATCGAATGAAACTATATATGAGAGCTATATCCAAATCTGAACCGATTTTCCCCAAATTCAATAGAGTTCGTCCTCGAGCAAAACAAATGAGCTGTGCAAAATTTCACCCAAATCGGATCAAAAATGCGACCTGTACTTTGTTTACAATTTTACATGCACAGAAGGACGGATATGCATAAATCGAATCAGAAAGTGATTCTATGCATAATCTCAAAAGGAACCATGGATCTATCTCGTTTTCTTTTGCCTGTTATAAACATATGCATAAAGACATAATACCCTGTACCACAGTATGGTGAAGGGTATACAAATATTCATTATTTTATGATAATCTGAGAAAAATACAGAAATGGCGCCCAACATGGAAAAAAAATTATTATTTCAATTTCAAAACTCTTAGGTAAATTTTAATAAAAGCTCTATTGCCTATATGTTGTCCATAAAATAAATTAAGAAGGTTTCGAATCTGCAATGGCGCCCAACGGGGAAAAATATACATAAAATATTTTTTATTCATAGCTATATTTTTATGGACCCAGTTACTACACATAAGAATTTAGCTATGAATAAAGCAATATTGAATGTATATTTTTCCACGTTGGGCGCCATTGTTGTTTTTCTTCGTTTTCAACCAAATAATAAATTATTTTTATTAAATTACAACTAAAATCTCTTATATTTTCATCTAGGAAAAATAATCAATCATATTCCATCATATCATGTTCGACGTTGGGCGCCATTTTTGTATTTTTCTCAATATACAACAAAACAGTGAATTGTTTTGGCAATACTTAAGGAAATATGTATCGATTTTATAGAGAAAAAAATCTAAGGCATTATATTTGAAAAAAATAATTTCAGATAATTTATAAAATTTATGGACTATTGTATTCATGATCTTTTAATTTGACATCTTTTATACAAGAACTTATTTTCAAATACAAAAAAAATAGTTTAATCGAAAGTCGACTTACAGATCCCTACTCGGGGCCGACTGTGTACTGCTTTCTCAATCCTCTGTGTGAAAACCAGGGTGCGCAAAAATTCGCTTGCGAATGATTCAAAATGAACGAATGAACGAACGAAAGAATGTTCGCACACACATAACAAACGAGTGAGAGCACACAACAACGTTCGTTCGTTTCGTTTGGTGGTTGAAATTCTTTCGGACATTCTCTCATGTATGAAAACAAACATTCCCGAATTCTCGCGAATGCTCAAAACAACAATAACAACAAACATTCGTGAACTCAATAGTTGTTGGACATGTGTTTTGTTATTCCACACACTTTCTGCTACACCCACATTCTTTCGTTGTTTGTGTGTGTGTTTACTTTTTATGATATTTTTGTTTGTTGTTGTTTTTACCAGGGCTCGCGAGCATTCGCGAACATTTGTTTTTTGAGTTTTCAAAAGAATGTTCTTCAGCAAGAAATGCTCGCAAAAAAAAATTATGAAATTTTATCGTTCGTGAATTTTTCGTACAATGCGAACATTTGCGAGAGAATGCAATGTGCATTCATTCTGACTTTATCATACGCGTAAATTGAAAACATTCGAATTCTCGCCGGTGAGCATTCAGGAGAAAGATTCTATTTTAATCATTCTTCGCACCCTTGATGAGCACCTTAATTGTCTTATTAGATTCTCCCACAGATAATAAGGTAAGTTATAGGTTTTATTAAGAAAAAATAATTGACAACTATGTCTGCGGAATCGGAGACTTCATATTACCTCATATAGGCCTAATAAAAAATATTATACAGAGTCTAAATGAAATTGGTAACACCTCTCGATGATGAGAATGACTGGTTCGATATCGTCAATGAACCATGAACTAAATAACTACATATCCCTTATGTTCTCTGTATGTTCCCCCTTCCCTATTAATATCAACAGGTGTTAATATTCCAAAAAACATTTTAAATCCACAACCCGATTTCAAAATCTTCTCCAAAAAAATATAGTTTCCAACTAAAAACAAGTGATAAATACAAATCTATTTCACCAGCTTTGAAGATTATAATTGAAAAAGTAAATAGATTAATGCGACTGCGACAAGTTTCTAAATTCATAAAGAATGTCGGTTAGTGCTCAACAAGTATGGATGAAAGGCCAAAATACTTGAAATGAAAAAAAAAAAATGTTCGAATCTTGGGGTGCTAATTGACTTTCGGATTTGTATCATCTAAAACCTGTTGGATGATGGTTGGCTTTTAGTTTCATTGAAAGCATATTTGAACGCTTCCTCCTATGCGTTTCAGAAGTAAAGTTTTAGGGCAACCGGTTTTGAAAGCATTGAATGAATTGGATACAATTTCTTGTTCCATTTCTCTTTTTCTTTTTTGAATATTATGACATTTAATAATGACGACGAATAAGAATCTTTCGCCAGAAAAAAATCCGAAGATATTTAAAATAGATTAAATAAAATATAATTAAATAAATTCGACAGATAAGTCACAAATTCTGCACAGTGGGTAGTTAAAATTAAAAATATATTTTTAGTGAAGGACTATCAGAATTATAGGCGTGGATTTTTAAAGAATATTTTAAGAAGTTTTATCAGAGCCATAGGCGTGGATTTTTAAAGAATATTTTAAGAAGGTTTATCAGATCCATAGGCGTGGATTTTTAAAGAATATTTTAAGAAGGTTTATCAAAGCCATAGGCGTGGATTTTTAAACAATATTTTAAGAAGGATTTTTAGAGCCACGCCTATGGCTGATTTATCTGAAGGACTTTTAGATCAATTTTTTTAAAGAATATTTTAAGAAGAAATATCAGAGCCAAAGACGTGGATTTTTTTGAAGGACTATACGAGCCGTAGGCGTGGATTTTTAGAGAATGAATATTTTGTGAAGGACTATCAGGGCCAACTCCTCCTCCTATTACCCTACTATAGGTAGGAAATGTTCTTTTGATCGCTTTGAAATTTACATGAAGTTCCGGTTATGGTCAAAGGCTATAATTTTTGCCGATGTCGGGATGATATGATATGAAATGAACAGAAAACTGTATTTTTGTAGGATTCGCTCTAGAGGCCATTATTAAGGGGATCGGAGCATGCACCAATTGATTAGCACAATTTGGCTAGATGAATGCATGCCCAATGATTGGAACCTCAGAATCCTGTGTCCCGTGCACAAAAAAGGAGACAGGACGATATGTGCCATCTATAGAGGAATAAGTCTCCTTCCCATCGCATAAAAAGTGCTATCCAGTGAGCTGTGTGAACGATTGAAGCCAATGGTCAATGACATCATCGGACCATACCAATGTGGCTTCAGACCTGGCAAATCCACCATTGACCAGATTTTCACTCTGCGCCAAATCCTGGAAAAGTCTCACGAAAAACACATCGACACATACCACCTATTTGTCGACTATAAAGCCACATGCGACAGCCCTATCCGTTCAGAGGTGTTTAAAGCCATGTCTGCGTTCGGCATTCCTGCAAAATTAATACGGCTATGTAGGATAACTTTAAGTGGCACAAGGGCAGCAGTGAAAGTAGGAAAGGACCTATCGGAGCCCTTCAATACCGAACGAGGATTCAGACAAGGTGACAGTTTGTCGTGTGATCTTTTTAACTTCCTGCTGGAAAAGGTCATACGAGACGCAAAGGTGAACAGAAATGGTACTCCGTACACCAAACAACACATGTTACTCGCCTACGCCGATGACATCGATATAATGGGTCGAACATTGCGAGCGGTAACAGCCACCTTTGAACAAATTGAAAAGGAGTCTGCCATAGTGGGTCTGGCAGTAAACGGCGAGAAGACCAAAATGATGGTATCAACGCGCAAGACGTCCAGTAGACTCGGACCAACTGTGGAACTTGAGAACTACAGCTTTGAGGTAGTTAAAGACTTTATATACCTTGGTACCGCCATAAATAAAACGAATGACATCAGTTTTGAAATTCGGAGAAGGATTGTGATGGCCAAAAGATGCTACTATGGTCTAAGTAAGCAGTTTAGAAACAAGGCCACCTCCCGCCAGACCAAACTCACACTTTAAAGGACGCTGATACTACCCGTGCTATTATATGAATCAGAGGCATGGGTACTTGCGCAAGCAGATGAGGCAGCTCTTGGGGTGTTTGAGAGAAAAATTCTCCGAAAGATCCACGGGCCGATCTGCGTCGACGGTAAATATCGGCGTCGAATGAACCTGGAGCTTTACAATTTATACGCGGACATCGACATAGTCAGTCGTATTGAGCTGCAGCGACTACGGTGTCTAGGTGGCTGTTGTGCGGATGAATGAAAATGCCCCAGCTCAAAAGGCATATAAAAATGAGCCTACTGATGGTTCCCGTAGAAGGGGAAGGCCACGAATTAGATGGAAAGACCAAGTAGAAAACAACATCTTGGAACGTGGTCTTCCAAATTGGTGGACCTGCGCACAAGACCGATGCGCTTGGAAATCTTTTTTTAAGCTCGGCTTATGGAACAACCGTTCTGTAACAAGCCATCTAAGTAAGTAATAAGAATAAATCAATTGAAGAATAATTTTTGGGATGGATTTTTGAAGAAAAGTTTTAGGGTTCCTTCGAAGCGTGGATTTATAACAAAAATGCTGTTGAGAGTCTAGCAATATTCGGGGATTTTTAATAATATTTTTTTGTGTTCTATAAATGAAGGTCTATAAAACTCTCCGAGCATTATTATTTTGAAATAATAGTTTTTGCGAATCTTTATGTAATATTTCTTTTTTTTTAGGTCTTCAGAGCATGGTTTTTATGTATAAATTTTATGGAGAGTCTAGCAGGGCTTTAGTAATTTTTTGAAGACCTTCGGAAGATCATGCACATGTAGAAACCCATATAATAATAACTACATCAAATTACTTCAAGCTACACATGAAAGTTGACGTTTATTTTCCATGGGAACATCTATACCAAACCACGCCCATAGATCTTCATTAATTTCGATGAACATCCATCTATTTTTTTATTTTTTTTTTAACACTTTTGATTTTTTTCTTTTTCTTATATTTTTTTAATTATGAATAACCAAGAAGACGTCAATAATTTTGATTGTTTTGAAATCAAAAGTTGTCAGAAAAAAACCAGTTCCATAAAAATCCCTATAAAATGTCAGTATTAGTTATAGTTTAAAACCACAGAAAAAAAAAACTAACAACTGGTGCAGACAAAATTTAAATAAATTAGTAAACCCGACTAGTTTCATTTATAATAATAAACAAATTTTAAAAGAAAAAATTTAAACAGCCGCAGCACGTTTTGTGTTTTTGTGTGTGTGTGCTTGTGCGTGTGTTCAACCTAAAAACAAATTATTACCATTTATTGAAAGATCAACAGCAAATGGAGAGCATCATCAAGGTTAGGCGAAGCAAGGTGTTGTCGTCTTCGTATTATTTTATTTGAATTGCTGTTTTGTTTTTAGGTTCGAATTTCCGTAATAACATTTTATTGACATGGTTGATGATGATGATGATGTTAAAGAAACACAAATGACACCAAGACATGGCAGGCCCAAGAATATAATGCATAAATATCATGATACTGATAAATATTATGATATTCGGAAAAAAAATAAAAACATTAAATTAAAACAAGACCATTTTTTTGTATGTCTAATTTTGGCGTGTAATGGAAATTTACCCTCCAATGTTTTTTTGCGCATTTTTTGCAAATTTGACGTCATTACTTTTTGAAATGTGTGTAGGCCTTTGTTTTAAGGGGACTTCCCCACTATTAAATTTAAATAAATTAGTAAAGCCTATAATATGTTGTTATGAAAAAAAATAATAATTAACAAATAATATGTTACAAAGAAGACAACGAGATAATTCTGCTTTGGTGTTTCTTTTGGAATATTTTTTTGTTTTTTTTTTTTTTTTTTTTTTTTGGATGGCCATTAGATCGAGAAATATATATTTTTTAATTACTTATTTATTTTTATTGACGGAATGAAATAGAAATATTGGCTTCTCTCTACGTTCAAAAAAAATGTTTTAATTAATTTTTTTTTATTTTTTGTTCGATCCGATAAACATTATTGAAACAACTTGTCAATTTATTACAAAATATGTAGATTAGCAGAGTTTGAAGTAATATTCATTACTACAGTAATATTTAGAAAATGTAATTTTTTCTGGGATTCCCTGGCACTGATTACTGTATATTAGTCGTTATTTTCTTTAAACTTCAAATGTTTAAGAACACAAATGATCAATAATAATAGGTGGGGGGGAAATAAATCCATTATTTTTTGTATGAACTCTAGGACTTTATTTAACATTCTTCGGAATGTGTGATCTGATCCAAATATTTACCGTTTTGTTGTATGATTTGTTGCCATTTTAAAGGTAACTTCATAATGCCTCTCTCAGAGAAGCCCTGCTCTCTATTTGCAAAAACAAAAAACAGTAAGGAAAGTAGTAAAGTCGGACGGGGCCGACTATATGATACCCTTCACCATTTTGTGTATATTAAACAGATGGAAGCCTAACAGACCTCGCATTTTTGAAGGACCATTAATATGAAATTAAACAGGTCTTTCTGCAACCTAAAAATTTTGGTCAGATATAGAGTTGCTTCTTACAATAAGACAAAATTATGTAAATTAATTTAAAGCAAAATATCTAAATGTAAACCGATTTCATTGAAACTTGTCACATGTTAGGTTACACTTATTTTAGTATGTTTTGTGCATTCGGCCACATTTTGAGTTCTTTATTATATGTAAAAACTTATAGGGACTTTGGTGTACCATTTACTTAAAATCGGACAAAAATATATATGAGATCTATATCTAAATCTGAACCGATTTTTTCGAAATTAAAACACATATTTCTAGACTTAATTCAGTACTTTGGTGCACCATTTACCTAAAATCGGACGAAAATATATATGGGAGCTATATCCAAATTTAAACCGATTTTTATGAAATTTTACACACATCATTCTGGACTTAATTCAGTACTCTATGCCAAATTTCGATATATATATATCTAAATCTGAACGGATTTTTATGAAATTTTACACATATTATTCTAGACCTAAAAGGAACCATGTGCCTATCTCGATTTTCTTGCCTGTTACAAACATATGCACAAAGACATAATACCCTGTACCACAGAGTGGTGAAGGGTATAAAAAGTAAAAACGTCGTTAAGGGGACCCCACCCCACCGATTTTCGATTTAAAATTTCGACGAGTTTCAACCGGCTAGCAAATGAGACTAGTAGCTTTTTATACCCCGCACCCTGAGGTAGACATTAAAAATACCTGTAATAGTTCGGTTCCGTTGGCACATAACGGCGGCTGTGCCGTTTTTAGTAAGATAATTTGACACCCAATGATAACGAAATTACAGTCCATTCAAGTAAAAAATCCTCGTAAATACTGAATATATTCCCCAAAATACCGACATTTGAAAGTAACCTTCATATGGTGGCTATCCTTAAAAGTTGTCTAATATTAAACAATTTTTTTAAGGGAAAATCAATGGGAACCCAAAATAAAAAATTACAGCCAATTCGGTTGAAAACGTGTCCCTTCTAATCCCCCCAACAAAATACCGAACTTTGGGAGGCTCCGTTATAAAGTGAACCAATATGGATAATTGTTGGAAGGAAGATGTCTTATCCAAATAACAGTCAAAGTAGTGGAAAAACATGCACATATTTCCGGAATTTTTAAAGTACCGTATGGGGATTATCCTAAAAAGTGGACCAATGATGATAATATTTCGTAGGAAAACATCCCACCTAATGAGAACCGATAGTACTAAAATACAACTAATTTGGTGGAAAAACGGTTTTGAAACTCCCCAAAATGTGTAATTTTTTGAGGTTCCATTATATGGTACCGATCAAAAAAAAGTGGAGCAATATTGATAATTTCTGGTAGAAGGATGTGTTGCCCAATTTGAATGCAAAATACCAAATTACAACCACTTCGGCTGAAAAACGCGCCGAAACACCTCCCAAAATAACGAAATTTGGGAGGTACCGTTATATAGGGGCTATCGTAAAAAGTGAACCAATATTGAACATTTTTGATAGGAAGATGTGTTACCCAATGGCAAACCAAAATACCAGGTTACAGCCAATTAAAAAACGTGCGCAAACACCTAATAATCGTAAAAATTCAATTTTAAAAAAATGTCGTATTGTGGTATTTAGTTTTCGCTTCAAGAAAATACGAACGTAAAATATGCACAAGGACTCGAAATAGAAGTTGGATATGTGTTAAAAAAATATTAATTATTAGATTCGACTACAGGCATGTGATCTCAAACATAAGCATCAATGGCCGCAAACAAGGTTTTAAGACATTTTATTCATAAACCAGCATATGCCCGCAACTTCGTTACCGAATGTAGAAAATATTTAATAATGTATTAACATATTATTTTATTTTTAGATAAAACTGCATATGTCTGAAAAAACTATCCACACATTAATATCGACCATAAATTAAATTTGAGTATCAAATTTCATGATTCGAGCTCTAAAGGTTCACCCAAATTTAGTACAAAGTAGTACCAATTTCCAAAACATTCTACATATCCCAATCCTACCCCCACACTGATCCTAAATCCATGTTTCAGGATTCCAACTCTATCGGTTCACCAACAATCGTACCAAATTTAGTACACAGTAGTAAGAATTTCTAAAACCTTCTTCTTACCACAAACCTACACCCCCATAGTGATCCTAAATCCAAGTTTCAGGATTCCAACTATATAGTTTCACTCACAATTAAAATTGTACAAAATTTAGTACACAATAGTACCAATTTCCAAAACTTCCTACATACCCCAATCCTACACCTCCACAGTGATCCAAAATTTCATGATTTCAACTCTATCGCTTCACCCACAATTTAAATTGTACCAAATTTAGTACAAAATAGTACGAATTTCCAGAACCTCTTTCTTACCCCAAACCAACACCCCCACAGTGATCCAAAATCCAAGTATCAGGATTCCAACAATATCCGTTCACCAACAAATCAAATTGTACAAAATTTAGTACACAATAGTACCAATTTCCAAAACGTCCTACATACCCCAATCCTACACCTCCACAGTGATCCAAAATCAAAATTTCATGATTTCAACACTATCGCTTCACCCACAATTTAAATTGTACCAAATTTAGTACACATTAGTAAAAAATTTTTAAAACTTCCTATATATCTCAATCTTACACCTCAACAGTGATCCTCACTCCAAATTTCATGATTTTAGCTCTATTGGTTCACCTAAAATTCAAATTGTACCAAATTTAGTACCATTTAGTACCCATAAGTATTATTTTCGTAAACTGAATCCTGACCCCAATCCCACACCCCTACAGTGATCCTGACTCCAAATTTCATTGTTCCAGCTCTATAGGATCACCCAAATCCAAACTGTACCGATTATAGTACGATTTAGTACGTTTCGTACTCATAAGTAGCAAATTTCCAAAACTACGTTCATATCCCAATCCTACACTCAGAGGGTAATTTTAATTTCAAATTCCAGGATTCCAGCTCGATTTGTACCTCCAAATCAAAGTTGTACCAAATATAGTACCATATAGTACTTTTCGTACACATGAGTACACGCTTTCCAAACTCTCCTCATATCGACCCTAATTCTCAACCTTAATTTGCATTCCAAATTTCAAGTTTTTAGTTCAATCCATTCACATGCTACGAAATTGTACCAAATTTAGTACATTTCAGTACTTTTCCGATACTTATAGTTCGAATTTCCAAAAAGTCCTTTGCTACATCTATTCTACACTCCATCAGTGACCCTCAATCCAAATTTCAGATTTCTAGCTCTACTGCTTCGCCAAATACAAATGATACCATTTTTAGTACTTTTTAATACTTTTCGTACCCTTCTAGTACGAATTTCCAAAAACCCAGCCTTATCTGTCACATTTGGGCCAAGAGTGACCCTCACCCAAAATTTCAAGATTCTAGCTTCAGCCGTTTCGTCTGGGCGTTGATGAATCGTTAAATCAGTCAGTCAGTCAATCACTTTACTCTTTTATTAGTATAGATTAAATTTGTACCAAATATAGTACCATATAGTACTTTTCGTACACATGAGTAAGCCCATTCAAAACCATCTCCTTAAATGGACCCTACTTCTTAACCTTAATTCACACTCCAAATTTCAAGTTTTTAACGCTATCCGTTCACATGCTACAGAATTGTACCAAATTTAGTAAATTTTCGTACTTTTCGGATAGTTATAGTTCGAATTTCCAAAAACCCTTTGGTACATCTATCCTACACTCCATCAACGACCACCAAACCAAATTTCAGAGTTCTAGCTCCACAGGTTCGCCAAATACGAATACGGTATCATATTTAGTACTTTTCGTACCGTTCTAGTACGAATTTCCAAAAACCCAACCTTATCGGTCACCTTTGGACCAAGGGTGACCCTCACCCAAAATTTTAAGATTCTAGCTTCAGCCGTCTCGTCTGGGCGGTTTGATGTTAATGGTCCAGCCAAATACCCAATTTTTGTCCGATTGTGATGAAAATCTGTACAAAGTACAAAATTGAGCCTCGAATTGGGTTTATTGGATTTTGTTGAAATCGTTTTCATCCTACTGATACCCAAAGGTTGACGTGTCTCAAGTTTTGTTGAAATCAAATTTAGCTATAGCTGTCATATATATCCTTAGAAGCATCTCTTGCATATACCCAAGGATGTGACTGGTATCCTATAGTCGATCCGACTGACGTTTGTACTTTCCTGGTAGTCGGTTTTGATTTGAATTTGTGAAAGAAGCTTTGAAAACCTAATTAAATTTGAGCTGGAAATTCTGCAGAGAAAATCCAATACACATTTTCAAAATACCAATATGTCCCCCCTCAATTCTGTGCCTTTAAAATCATCTCGATTCTACAACATACGAAACATACGTATCAGGTATTATTCCAAACCCCGCATTGACGTATTATTAAAATTAATTATAATTTATAAAAATAAAAATAAAACAGTGTACAACTCCATTCAATTGATTGACAGGGTACTTCACCCATTATCGGATAATATATTATATGTTGTTTTGTTAACTTCTAATGAACTATAAAAAACAACAACAAAAATAGTAGAGCGTTGTACTCAAATGTAAATCAAATCGTAGGAAGAATTCAAAAAAAATCCCCGTGCCATCATTACAAAATGAATTATTCCGGGAAAACAAAGGAATATTGAACAAAAAAAAACAGAGAAGTTCAAACATCAGCACTTACATACATGATTTGTTTTTACAAATATTTTTCTGCGATCCCAGCAAGTTGTGGATTTAAAAAAAAAATATATATATATATATTGAGACCACATAAAGGCAAGGATTGAAAAATATATTTTTTTACTGAGATCGCAGCAAGATGGAGGTGTAGATATTTTTAAAATCAACTTTTCCACATTCCAACCAAAGGTAAAATGCATTTCTGAGCTCCCAGACATATTTTCAGAGTCGTGGATTTTTTCAAAAATATTTGTTTTGGATCGAAGCAAGGTGTTTAAAAATATGTTTCTATCACCCCAGCAAGAATTGAATTCTTTAAAAATATTTTTCTGAAATCCCAGAATAGTTATAATTTTTCGAATCATTTTTCCGAGATTCCAGCATTATTTTTATATATTTTTTAGTAATAAAAATATTTGTCTGCGATCCCAGCAAGGCAAAACTCCTATAAAAATATATATTTCTGATATGCCAGTAAGGCGTGGATTTTAAAATATATATTTTTATATTTAAAAATCCACGAGGCGAGAATATATTTAAAAAATATTCTTCAGAGATCCCAGCAAGGTGAAAATATTTTTTTAGAATATTTTTCTGTGATCCCAGCAAAAGCGTGGATTATTTTAAATAATTTTCTGAGATCCCAGCAAGGCGAGAATATAAAAAAAAAAATCTTATATATCCCATTATTTAGTTTTTCTTATATCCCAGCAACAAGAAATATAATTTTTTAATATTTTTCGGTGATCCTAGCATTAAGATAATATTTTTCTGAAATCTCAGCAAATTGAGAATATTAAAAAAAATCTGAAATCCAAGCAAGGCGTGGGTAGATCCCAGCAATCCGAGGGTTTTTAATATTTCTCTGAGATCCCAGCAAGGCATGGATTTGTTTCAATATTTTTGTGTAGTTTTTTTAATATTCTGAGATCCTAGTATGTTGTAGGTTTATTATTATTTTTTCTGAGATCCCAGGCGTGGATTTTAAAATATATATTTTTATATTTAAAAATCCACGAAGCGAGAATATATTTAAAAAAATTCTTCTGAGATCCTAGCAAGGTGAGAATATTTTTTAGAATATTTTTCTGTGATCCCAGCAAAGGCGTGGATTATTTTAAATAATTTTCTGAGATCCCAGGCGTGGATTTTAAAATATATATTTTTATATTTATATATCCACGAGGCGAGAATATATTTAAAAAATATTATTATGAGATCCTAGCAAGGTGAGAATATTTTTTAGAATATTTTTCTGTGATCCCAGCAAAGGCGTGGAATATAAAAAATGGCGTTTTCTTATATCCTAGCAACGAGAAATATATTTGTTTAATATTTTTCTGTGATCCTAGCATAAAGATAATATTTTTCTGAAATCTCAGCAAATTGAAAATATTTTAAAAATCTGAAATCCAAGCAAGGCGTGGGTTTTTTCAATATTTTTCTTTGATCCCAGCAATGCGAGGGTTTTTAATACTTCTCTGAGATCCCGGCAAGGCATGGATTTGTTTCAATATTTTTGTGTAATTTTTTTTAATATTCTGAGATCCTAGTAAGTTGTGGGTTTATTATTATTCTATTAAAATTTATTTAAAAAGTGTATTTTTAAAATCTAATGAGTTGCCTTATCGAAGTGTTGATTTTACACCCAAAGTGTCCCATTATTATAAGTGACCTATTCTGCACTTACCTGCATTATGGGATACGTATGCCGTCCTTTCCCCAGACGTTCAATTATCACCATTTTCTCGGTATCGGCGATGACAGCTGCAATATTAGATGAGGCCAAAATTGGCCGAGCCGGAGCTTCGATGGGTACGAAATTCTTGTTGCGTTCGGCAAAGTGACGATCAAACGAATTGCGACGATCACTTTGTGAACGATGATAGTGATGGCGATTATTGTTGTGATTGTTGGACGACGACGAAGAGGAGCCCCCTGATCGTTGTGTTAGATCACCATTTGAGGAATAACGCGATGAATTGACATATGATTTGGATTTGCGATATTGTTTGGGATTCAAGTGATGCCCTAAGTTGTTGCAATTATTTTGGTCCATGTATTCGTTGCCGTTGCTCACAGCCAATGCTGTGGGTTTTTGACATTTGGCACAGGATTTGGTTAGGGCTGCAGTTAAGAGATCGGCAGGGCTAGGCTGTTTTGATTTGTCTTTTTGCACTTCGCCTGCTCCTCCTCCGGATTTTTGTACATTGGGATTTTGATTTTCATTTGTGACATTCTTTTGGGAATTTTTCGAATTCCTGCGGGGCAGCGGCAGATTATCATTGAAGGCGGCCAAGGGTTGAGGTTTGTTGTAGGTCTTTTTGGAGTTGCCACCCACGGTTTGGGCATAACTGTGTGAGGAGTTACGATACGATGTGGATTTGACATATTTCCCCGCCTTGCCACCGGGATTGGTATTTTCCGAATTACTCTGCTGCTGTTGTTGTTTGTTTTTGTTGGACTTCTGTCCCGAATTTTTAGAATTTTGATTAGATTTATTTTGTGATTTATTGTTGTTATTGTTATTGGTGGTGCTGCTGACATTATTATTACTGTTGTTATTGTTGTTGTTGTTATTGACACTGTTGCGACCTTTGTTATTGTTAGAGTTGTTGCCGTTTTTATTGTTGTTGTTGCTTTGATTCTTCTGTTGCTGCTGCTGTTGTTGATTTTTGGCCTGTTTGGGGGTCTGTGTAACTGATTGGGATGTTGGTGTTGTTGTTGCTGCTGCTACAGGTGTGGTCACTGTTTGTTGTTGCTGTTGTCCATTCTGTGTTTTTTGTCCCAATTGTTTTGACGTTGTGGAATTTCCATTGGTTTCAATTTGTGTCGATTTCTGTGCCTGATTTGTGTTTTCATTTGACGCCGATTTTGCTGCAACATTTTCAGTTTGTTGCTGTGGATGTTGCTTCAGCTTCATTTTCGGCGGTTTATTACCACTACTACTACTATTCACCATAATTCTTGAGTTTTATTTTCCGCGTAACAGGAAAATAACTGAATTTTGTTTAAATATTTTTTTTCTCGATTGCAAATTGGTGATGATTTATTTTGGCGATTGGTTTGCTTTTTTCAAATTTTTGACGATGCAACTGTTGGAAGATCGAAGAAAACAGATGACAGGTACCAGCAGGAGGAAGTAACATGAAAAGAAATTAATTAAAAAAAAACTATTATATATCATATTTATAATTTTCCACAATTATTTTGTTATCTTATCAAATTACTTTCCTGAAGTTATATATCAAAGACAAAAGGGGAGAAAAAATACACAACTTCTCAATTATTTGTTTAGATGTATTTTATTAATAGAAATTGAATCATTTGAATCGAAAAATGAAATAAAAAATAGACTAAAAGTTTATTAATGTGAAAAATAAAAAAATAGCGAAAGTCAATTTTGAAAATTAATTCATATAAGAATATGTATTAAAAATTATTTCGCAGAGCTACAATATAATTTCTAATACCCAGCAGAGCATCGATATATTTAAAATAATGTTGTATAAACCCAGAAACCCATAGGTTATTTTACAAATATTTTCCTGAGATCCCACGAAGGCGTGGATATTTTTAAATATGATATTTTGAGCTCCCAGCAAGCACTGAATATTTTCCGGGGATCGAAACAAAGCGTATATATGTTTTCAAAAAACAAAATAGTTTTTTCTGAGATCCCAGTAAAATGTGAATATTTTCGGAAATTGCAAGAAACAAACATTTTCTCTGAGCTCCCAACAATGGCTGAATATTTTCTGAGTCCCTACCAAGACGTAATATTTTCCACAGAAAAGCTTGGATTTTTTCTGAGATCCCAGCAGGACGGAATTTAAAAAAAAATACTTTTCTGAGACAACAGAAAGTATTTCCACAGGCGTGGATATTTAAAAACATAACAACGTTCTCTGAGTTTCCATCAAGACGCGTTTCCAATAATGCGTAGTTATTTTTAATATAATATTTTCCTGACGAGTGAATATTTTTCTGAGATCCCAGGAAGACGTGCATATTTTAAAAGAAACACATTTCTGAACTCCCTGCAAGGGATGACTATTTTCGGAGATTACAACAATTGAAATGATGATTTTTCTGAGATCCTCCAGCAAGGTGAGGCGTGAATTTTTATTATTTTTCTGAGATCCCAGCAAGGAGTAGATTTTGTTAATTATTTTTCTGAGATCCCAGCAAGGCGTCATTATTTTTAATGTCTTTCAAAAATATTATTTTAAGGTCCCGCCAAGGAGTGGATATTTATAAAATAAGTTCTTGAGATCCCAGCAAAAATGTAATATTTTTTCTGATATCCCAACAAGAATATGTGAATATTTTTCAGAAATTCCAGAAAGGCGTAGATAGTTTAAAAATATATTTCTTAGATCCCAGCAAGGCGAAGATAGTTCAATTTGTTTCCCAGCAAGACGTAGATATTTTTAAAAGAATTTTTTCCGAGATCACAGTAAGGCGTAATTTTTTCAATATTTTTCTGAGATCCCATAGTAGTTCCAATATTTTAAAAAATATTATTTTGGATATTAATTAAAAAAATACCTTTCTGCGATGCCTGCAAGAATTTATTATTTTTCTAACATAACAAAAAAGAAGTGAAAAAGTTCGGCCGGTCCGAACTTTGGATACACTCCACCACAGGTATACTGACAGATACTTGAAATGAAAAAGTGGACCGATATTTATAATTTTTAATAGAGATATTTGGAACCCAATAACAACCCAAAGTACCAATTTTCAGCGAATTCAGTTAAAAGGCGCGCTCAAGAACCCCAAAATACCGAAAATTGGGGGTACCCTTATATGGGGGATATCCGAAAAAATTGACCTATATTTATAATTTTTGTGGAGAGGTATGGTACCTACTAAGAACTCAAAATACTAAATTACAGAAAATTCGGTGTAAAAATACGATAAAATCCCCCAAAATACTGGAAATTAGGAGGTACCGTTATATGGGGGCTACAAGAAAAAATGGACCTATATTTATAATTTTTTTTGGATACATTTACTACCCAATAAGAACCCAATGTACCAAATTTCAGCGTATTCGGATGAACTTGACCTGCCTGCAAACAAAAGACAAACCTATGCAAAATTTCAGCACCCTATCTCAATTCCTTCAAAAGATAGCGTGATTACAACAGACGGACGGACGGACGGACAAGGCTAGATCGTCTTAGAATTTTACCCTGATCAAGAATATATATACTTTATAGGGTCGGAAATGAATATTTCGATGAGTTACAAACGGAATGACAAAATTAATATACCCTCCGTACTATGGTGGATGGTATAAAAATGGGCTCCCAGGAAGACGTGTATATTTTTTTGGGATCTAAGAAAGGCGTGGATGATTTAAAAATATGTATTCTGAGATCCCAGCAAGGCAAAGATAGTTCTATTTTTTCGTACATCATAGTATCTGGTGATGAAATATCTGGTATCTCAGATCACGACTGTGCACGGCGTGTAACAACTCTAGTATTAAACAAATACATATTATTTTACGATCCCACCAAGAGAGCTCCCAGAAAGAATTTAATATTTTTCTGAAACCCCCACAATATTGAAAAATATGTTTCAGAGATCCTGGCAAGGCGTAGATGGTCTATAAATATATTTCTGAGATCCCAACAAGGTGTGGAATTATTTAAATATTTTTCTAAGATCCTAGCAAAGCGTGGAATTTTTTTACATGTTTCTGGGAATCTACAAATTTTGACATTGTTAAAATCCGATGAAAAAAAATATTTTTCTGAGATCCCAGAAAGGAGGTCATTTTATGTAAATGTATAAAGGTAAATCGAAAACATTTTTTTATATTCTTGCAGGTTCTGGAACATTGATCAAAGCTTTCTAAATTTGCTCCCTACATATGTTATCCTAGTCGACCATTAATATATTTTTAAAAATTTGCTGCGGATATTTCACAATTAAATTATATCGCTGAAAAGGCATTTATGAAGTTATTAACACTTTGACACGATCAAAAATGTGAATAATTCTTATATCGGTCTCAGGCCCAAAGTTCGCTAGGATCAAATTCGTTTCAGATTATAGATGCGATAATAGAATACCAATTTATCTTCTAATTATAGAGAATATCAAAAATGTTTTCTTTATTAATTGCAACGCAATTTATAAATCCCCCTCCACCCATCTGGCAACTCTTCCTCAATTAAAAAAAAAAACAACAAAAACTATGTCATCTACACACAACATTAAATATTTATTATTATCATTTCGTCTTTTTGTGTACTGTTTTTCTTTTTTTTTAAATTTCTAATCACCCACCAACGCAATATTTTGTTTAGACAAATGTTTTCGAACCAGAAACCAAAACAAAAAATTGAAAGAAGATGGCAAATTAAAAAAAACGTGAAAAAGAAAAAACAATAAACGTAACAATGTGCTCAAATACGAAAGAAAATGAAAACAACATCAGTTCTAAAGCAGGGAGGAAATTATCTGCTTTGCTGTTGTTATTGTTGGCACAAGGTATGTTGTTATTTTTTTATCGGAATAATTTAATCAACAACAAGTGAAGCCCGGGGTACATTCTGAAGACAACATTTCCAAAAAAATGTTATTATTTAATAATCAGAATCGGAAGAAATGCAGAAAGAAAACAAAAAAAAATGAACTTGAAAAATGTGCACCTAAAATAGGAGGTGTTGTCAATTTCAAATACGATTCTTCAAAAAAAATTTTTTTGTTAGTAATTTCCTTAAAAAATCGGAACGGAATATGGTATTCAAAGAAAAATTCCACAGATAAATGATGAGATGGTTTTTTTCTGCATGCCGTTAATAATGAAAAACAAGATCAGTCAAAAGTCAAGGCCTTTTATGTAATTTTTCATAACCAAATCCAAAACGATCTGCCCTATGTCCTCGATAACCCCCACTAGGCTATTGACGCAGCTAATTCTGACCATAAGCATGTAAAAATATCGTTAGGTATACCCCGCACCTACATGGTCTTATATTGAAAATTTTCTTCAGTATTCCGATAAGTTAAATTATAGGCGCGTCAATGCAGAAATTCGGAATACGAGAATGGTTCGGAACATATTTAGGTTCCGAACCATTCTCAAAACTTGAAAACATATCAAAAATTGTTTGAAAATATTTTTTTGATACCTAATGAAAACCTGAAAAATCGTATCATATTCAATTTTATTGAAAAAGTTGGCCAAACCGCCAAAATAATGAGGGTTACCAATATATGGGGGCTACCCAGAAACTTTGGCAAATATTGATAATTTTGAAAGAGGATTACAGCCCCTTTGGTTGGAACACGTGCCCAATCTCGCCAAAATACTGTGGAATGTAGTGTAATATGGGGACTAACCTAATAAGACCAGGACCAACATTCACGGTTTTTTGTAGGAAAAACAAAATACAAAATTTTCCGTGGTGATATCTCCGGAACTGTTTAACATCTACCTCTCTGGAATTTCACGCCCACAGGATGGCATAAAGATCCTAACATATGCAGATGATTGCACGATTATGACGTCAGGATGATGATGGCATTTGCGAGAGGCTGAACCACTATCTCGTGGATGTCGCAGACTTTTTCCGGTCGAGGAATATGGCAATATCCGCCACTAAGTCAACAGCCACACTGTTTACCACATGGACAGCGGAGAGTGTGCAGGTCGAGGGGTCCACAATTCCGACCACCAATTACCCCAAGGTCGTAGGGGTCACATTCGATAGTCTTTACAAGTTACCCGCGCAAGTTATGTATTTGCGATGAAGTCAGGAGCAGAAACAAGGTTCTCAAGTCGCTAGTCGGCAGCACTGGGGGAGCTGACAAAGAAACGTTGTTAACGACATACACAGCAATAGACCAGTGAGCTCCGCTAACGTTATTGCAACGCACTCTTCAATCCTGCCAGAATGACGCCCTGAGGACTGCAACAGGGTGTCCCCTCATGACTCCAATAGACCACTTACATGAAAAGACGAAGATCCTTCCTTTGCGTCAACACAACAGGTTGCAATACCTGTTTGGGTATTATAGGAGTAGCCATCCAAACCGTTACCTAATGGATAGGCACCCACAACCTAGGCATGTCAGGTCCAAAGGTACAAAGGGAGCCCCTAGATCAACAGACCTATCAAGCAGGATTGAATCCTATTCAAACGGATGCAGTTGAGGAACAATTCGAGAATATCGTGGGAATATCATCCGGATCTGCCGCCTACGATAGCTGCAGAAGAGCAGCAGCTACCTCGACAAACCAGAGTGGTCTTGGCACAACTAAGATCTGGATGGTTAGCCGCCTCAATTCGTATTGAGCGCGAATTGATACAGAGGTCGACAATATATGCCCGGCGTGTGGTAATGGACCACATGACACGCTACACCTATTTAATTGTCCAGCCAAACCCACTCACCTAACCCCATCTTCTCTTTGGACTCAACCGATATAGGTCGCAGTCTTCCTGAACTTGGAGTTAGAAGCAGAACCAGACTAAGGAGAATACACATCAGTACAAGCTGCTACAAAAAAAAACGAGGTTTTTGGACCTTGTAGAAATTTCTTATGCATTTTAAACCATAAAAAAGTGCCGGAATCATCGGAAATATCTAAATAGATCTCATTATATAAACACCGGATCCGGGTCGCTAATTTTTAAGAGAATTTTTAGATAATAAAAGCCCGATGCACTTAATATTCTCTTTTATCCCCAAAAGGAATTTTACATCCTCCATTTTGTTGCAAAGGGTATTAACATAGCTCCCATATAAAGACACGTTCCATGTTCGTTTTGCTGAAATGTTTATCCTGAGTGTCCTGGTAGACTATTTCCATTTGTATAGATCCCATATACATAAATGTCATATGTTATATACATAATTTAAAATATTTTGAATGAGTAGCTCAATTTAACGACCTTGTTTTCCTTTTTCCTGAAAATCATACCTAAGTTGGCAACTCTTATCCCCATATATCACACACACCACTCACTCTGTATTTATACCCTTCACCACATTGTGGTACAGGGTATTATGTCTTTGTGCATATGTTTGTAACAAATCGGTTCAGATTTAGATATAGCTCCCATATATATTTTCGTCCGATTTAAGGTAAATGGTGCACTAGAGTCCCTGAAAATCATTTGATTTGCACGAATTTTTACATATTGTATTGAATTAAGTCTAGAATGACGTGTGCTAAGTTTCGTAAAAATCGGTTCAGATTTAGATATATCTCGCATATACACTTGTGCTCATACAATTAAGTCATTCAAACAAAACAATAAGTGCAAAAGACAATTTTATAGATTACGGATGAAATAAAAGTATCTTTATTACTAAAATATAAAAAGGACAGAAATTAACTAAAATAACTCAATTTCAACGTTTTATAACATAAAATAAACATAATTCGACAAAAAAACTGCATTAACTTCATTTTAAGCTGCTCATATAATTAAGTCACTAGGACGAAAATAGGTTAATTGTTAATATTTTTAAAATTTTCACATTGTGAACTAAAATTACGTTAATATTTAGTTGGAAATCCTTTTTGTAGGATGACTTCTGCACATCTCTTGCTCATAGACCTGACGAGTTTGGAACATTGGTCTGGGGTTATTTTATACCATTCGTCCTTTATAATTTCCCACAAGGATGCTTTGTTTGCTGGCTTTCTAACTGAGACAGCTCTTTTTATGATACCCCAAAGGTTTTCAATGGGGTTTAGGTCCGGGCTTTGGGCTGGCCACTCTAGCATTTTAATATGATTGACCGCAATCCAGTCCTTCACTACTTTTGAGCAGTGTTTGGGGTCGTTGTCCTGCTGAAATATCCAGGCCAACGGTAAATCATCGGCATAATCATTTAAAAGGTGTTCTTCTAAGATATCTCTGTACATAACACCTGTCATTTTTCCGTCTATTTGGACAATTGGACCCACGCCTGATGCCGTGAAGCATCCCCATACCATCACAGAAGAACCCCCGTGTTTAACTGTTTTCTTTGTGTAACGTGGATTTAATTCCTGTAAAGGAGGACGTCTCACATAAGGTCTACCGTCATTTCCGAACACATTGAACTTAGATTCATCGCTCCAAACAATTAAATTCCAGAATTCGGGTCGCTTATGGAGGTGTTGCTTAGCAAAGGCCAGTCTTTTTGCAATGTTTCTTTTTGACACATTGGGTTTACGTCGTGCAATTCTTCCATTCAACGAATTTTCTTGCAAGCGACGACGGACTGTTTGCGCCGAGATATTTACTCCATAATACTCCTCCATTTGTGCTCTAATTTCTGTAGATGTGAGAAATGGATCGGCTTTACTCAAATTAACGCAGCGCCTATCATCCGCTGGAGTTGTTTTTCTCGGCTTTCTACGAGGCAAATTCTCAAAAGTTCCATGTATCTTGAAATAATTAATTGCATTATTTACTTTTCCACGGGAAAAGTTCAAAATTCGGGTGACCTTAGCGATATTTCCGTGTTTTTCGAAGCATTCCCATATTATTTTCCTTTCGCAAGGAGTTGAGCTTTGTTTCTTACCCATTTCACTAAGTAGATTGATGAAACTGAACTTAAAAAAGTTTTTTTGTCATGAAATGGTGATTAATAAGAATCAGCGATTGAATACCGTTATAAAAATATGTATTTGTACAAAAACAACGACTTACAAAAACAATGACTTAATTATATGAGCACAGAAATTTGAGGATGTACAACAAAAAATGTAACTTTGCAGCAAAACACTCAATATTTTTGTAAGCAATAATCAGGAATATTAGAACTCACTACAACAAAACTACCAACTAAAAGAAAATATGTAAAAATAAGCCGTTATAATTTTGTTGCACCTTTTGAGATGACATTTTGAGGTGACTTAATTGTATGAGCACAAGTGTATATTTCCGTCCGATTTAAGGTAAATGGTGTACCAAAGTCCCTATATATCTTTCGATTTACACAAAATTTGTTATAGCCTACTAAATAAAGTCTAGAATGATGTGTGCAAAGTTTCGTGCAAAACGGTTCAGATTTAGATATAGCTCCCATATATAGCTTCGCCCGATTTTAGGTAAATAGTACAGGAAAGTCCCTGGAAATCCTTTAATTTGCACGAAATTTGGCGGAGAGTAATGAATAAGGTCTAGAATGATGTCTGCCAAGTTTTTTGAAAATCGGTTAAGATTTAGATATAGCTCCCATATATATCCTCGTCCGATTTAAGGTAAATTGTGTACCAAAGTCCCTATATATATTTCGATTTGCACGAAAGTTGGCACAGCGTACTAAATTAAGTCTAGAATGATGTGTGCAAAGTTTCGTGAATATCGGTTCAGATTTAGATATAGCTCCCATATATATCCTCGTCCGATTTAAGGTAAATTGTGTACCAAAGTCCCTATATATATTTCGATTTGCACGAAAGTTGGCACAGCGTACTAAATTAAGTCTAGAATGATGTGTGCAAAGTTTCGTAAAAATCGGTTCAGATTTAGATATATCTCGCATATATATTTCCGTCCGATTTAAGGTAAATGGTGTACCAAAGTCCCTATATATCTTTCGATTTACACAAAATTTGTTATAGCCTACTAAATAAAGTCTAGAATGATGTGTGCAAAGTTTCGTGCAAAACGGTTCAGATTTAGATATAGCTCCCATATATAGCTTCGCCCGATTTTAGGTAAATAGTACACGAAAGTCCCTGGAAATCCTTTAATTTGCACGAAATTTGGCGGAGAGTAATGAATAAGGTCTAGAATGATGTCTGCCAAGTTTTTTGAAAATCGGTTAAGATTTAGATATAGCTCCCATATATATCCTCGTCCGATTTAAGGTAAATTGTGTACCAAAGTCCCTATATATATTTCGATTTGCACGAATTTTGGCATAGCGTACTGAAATAAGTCTAGAATGATGTGTGCAAAGTTTCGTAAAAATCGTTTCAGATTTAGATATAACTCCCATATATATGTTCGCCCGATTTTATGTAACTGGTGCACCAAAGTCCCTTTATATACCTTTCGATTTGCATGAATTTTGGTATAGGGTTGCTAAGCTTCGTGAAAAGATCCATAGCTAAGCCGATTGACACAACGTACTGATGTAATATAAATTAGTCTCTGACAAGTTTCCCTGAAATCGGTTCAGATATAGGTAATGTAACAAACACGCGTCGTCTGTTAGGATACATATGTAGAATATACCCAAAGTGGTGAAGGGTATCATATAGTCGGCCCCGTTCGACTTTACTACTTTCCTTACTGGTTTTATTTGTATTCCTGTGATGTCTAATGATGTAATAATTTGTATAGTATTTTTCTCTCGATACGCCGCTCTATGATGCCATTGACGTTTTGCATTTCGACGGCATATTTTGGTTATTTGTGTTTCTTTGCTTGTTATGATGAGTTATTTCAGCAACTTGTGTGTGTGTGTGTTTTTTGTTTTTGCATAATAATAACAATTTGTATTTGCGTTGTTTTGCTAAACAACGAGAATTTGCAAACAAAAATTATTAGAAATCCACTCTGATCAATTATATGGTTAAAAATATGCCCCATGAATCATGTATTACACGAGGTAATCTCTCTTGCCACTCTCTCTCTCTCTCTCTCTTAATTTAGAGAACACATGTGTTGTTTGCTTTTGTTTGTGGGGGCAGATCGGCTCTGCGCCGCACCATCTTGTTATGACTCGACGCCTTTGCCGTTTTGCTTGCCGTCTTCTTGAAATGAGCCATCGGATGGTTGGCTGTAATGACGCGATGAAATGCCGTAATTGGATGGAAATGTATTCATTCACAATTAATAACCGAAAGGGAGTGGGAGAGGAAGAGATGTGTGGTAGCCAGGGCTGCCATATTTGCCGATTTATCGGCATTTTGACGATTTTTCACTCTAAAAATGGAAAATGCCGATTTTCCGATTTTTGCCTCAGAATTGCCGATATTTCAACAATCGACACAAATTGCCTAACTTTTTAATTTAATACGGCGTTACCATACAAACATATAAAATTGGCAGCTTTAAATCATTATAACTATCGGCGACTCGCCGCAGCCGTTTTCAATGGCTTAGATATCTGCATTTTTTGTCAGCATTGTACTCTGTCTAGTTTACATTTTACATCGAATAAGGAAAATCTTTAGACTCCGAGTTTAGGGAGTTAAACTTTCTGAATTTTGAAGAAATTTTTGAAAAGGCAGAATATCATTTAAAAAGTTTTTGGAAAAATTTTTCAGAAATAAACGTGGGGACTCCAATTTACCTTTTCCAGTTTTGTCTAAATTTGTACAAAGAATTATGGTTCTTCCACACTCCACAGCAAATGTGGAACGAATTTTTAGTCAGGTAAACCTTAACAAAACTAAAATTAGAAGCTCATAATTCAAATTGTTTTAATATCAAAATTGATAATGAATTACTAAAAATGTGTAATAAAAATATGTACTAGTTTGTAAGTTATTTGTATGACCTTAATACCTGTGTTATACGTAAATCTGAAAGATCTCACTAGTGTACATAATAATTACTATATTTTAGAAAAATCTACATTTTTTATAGAAAAATTAACCTTTTATGTTATTTTTTTATACAGAATTGAGTTTGTTATCTTTTTTTAATGTAATAAACAACATTGATTTGTTATAAACCAAAAAAATATGAATTTATTTATAAATTATATGCTGCCGATTTTTTGCCGTTTTTTAAAAATACAAATGCCGATTATGCCGATTTTTTTCTGAAAAATTGACGATTTTTCATGAAATTTAACTGGCAGCACTGGTGGTAGCCTACTTGTGGACAGGCATAATGTTTGACAGAGTGGAGGGAAGTTAAGAAGATCACCATGGGGCCTAGTAATAAAAAAACGATGTATGTGTTGTATTAAACAAACAATACATACATTGGGAGAGATGGATACAGAGAGAGATATAGAGTGAGGTGATGAAGAGAATACTGAATCATTTTTGTAAACAACCATAGAAAAACCACAAACGAGATTTATTTAAATGTTGTAATCAGCTGATGACTAGATAGACATTGTTTGTTGGAATTATCGAGAAGATAAGACCAGGGGGTTCCAATAAAGAATATAAATTAAGAATATTTTATGGAAAAATGAGTTTTTTGTACAGAGAGTTATGGTGAAAGAGTGAAAGACTTTCCTTATGAAGAGCATGAGACCTTCTTTAAAGAAGAGCTAAACCCTTCCTATTCATAGGAAAGTACTGTCAGTACTTTTTAGAATACCAGTACGTCAAAAACGCGTAGATTTTTTTTAAGGATATTTTTTCAGGAGACTTCAAGACTATAAATGAATATCTTTTTCAAGAACCACCACTAATGGGTGAGTATTAAAACGACTCTTAACTTACCCAAATGAAATTATATTTAGCATAGGTTCCAGAATGACATAAAAAACACATTTTTAAATTTGTTCAGTTTCATGTCAAAATTCCTTCAAAAAGGCGACGTCTTTTCGGATACATATGTAGAATATACCCAAAGTGGTGAAGGGTATCATACGCGTACGCGTACGTCAAAAACGCGTAGATTTTTTAAAGGATATTTTCTCAGGAGACTTCAAGACTATATATGAATATTTTTTTTTCAAGGACCAGTAGGACTGTATGGGTGAGTATTAAAACATGTATATTTTTCAATGAATGGATTCTTAAAGAATATTTCTGCAAGGACCATAGGCGTGCTTTTTTTAAAGACTCAGAAAGTTACGTTAACACATGAACCCAAGACGCCCAACCTGATTGATTGTGTCTTTGCTAATTGGAAGTCCTTCAAAATAGTTAAATATTGCATTGTTAACGAAAATTCCTCATCGATGAATTGAACAAAACAGAGTAGCCCATTTGTGTCCAAAATGATTATTTGAAAAGTAAATTCTGATGAAGATATAAACATGTTCCCGTTAACCTTGATACAATGTTCGTAAACAAGTTCCCGTTAAGAGAGAGGCCACGCAGCACAGTTTCGACTTCAGGAAGGCCACTGAAAGCATCCTGGAATTCGCTATCAAATGTATAAAAGGAAGAGAAAAGCCGGGTTCCTGATAAGTCAGTTCAGAGCGGCCAACCTAGGTAAGAGAAGTCAACAGCAGGGAAAAGGAAGTAGCTTTGGTGTACAGTTGGCGAAGAAAGTGTTTTATAATTATCAGGGATTTACCAAACCGAGAAAAAGAGCTGTCGTGGGTATTTATCCCAAGAAAAGTGATTTTAACCAAAATGAAAAAAAGACCCGATGTGGGCCTTTATTCAAGGAAAGGTGGTTTTAAACCAGTGATGCACACGGTGAGAGGATGGCAATTTGTAAATGTATGTGTTAGACTAGCACACAAAGTTAAAGCGGGCCACACACGTTAAACATGTGCTTTCCATCGGTGTGAATTAAATTAAAATAAATAAAATTGATCGGTTTATTGCGTCCTCACTATCGCGGACCATCTTAATTTTTTAAAAACCAAAGTTTTGTTGATTCATTTGTGGTCTATCAGCTTCACACCGATCAAACCTACGTGTTTGACGTGTGTGGGGCGCTTAAGTGTAGCCGCAATATGATGCGCACTACCATAGACATGTTTACTTGTAGAAGTCTCAACAACGACTAAACAAATGAGCGTAAGAATCCGTGTGAGTTGAGCTGACCGCTAAAGTGCAAGGGCGTGCATCCCTGTTTTAAACAAATCGAAATAGTCGTATTCAAAGCAAAGTGATTTTAACCAAACCAAAGTAAGAAGCCGTCATGGGTCTTTATTTAATTATAGCATAGTCGAAATAAAGAGCCGTCATGGGCCATTATAGAAATGTATATAAATCTTGAAAGGCTTAAATCGAAAGCAGCAGCAGAGACCGAGGTATAATCCTGATCATTACAACCAGCAATTCCTTTTTTCTAAGTCTTCAATTATTTTTAATACCAACAGACGTACTGTAGCAGTAGCAGAACACAGCCAGACGTGGCAGATTTTAAGTATATGGAATTTGTATATCAGTTTAGGTTTCTAAATAAAGCGAAGTATTCTGAATTTGAAAACTAAAACTAAATATTTTCACTCTCGGTCACTGCAATATAAATTTTCTCTGACGAATCATATCCATTTGCGAGCATATCCCAGCAACCGTAGGAAACTTGTCGTTACAAGAGAAGGTCCATTTCCAACTCGCTCACCAAGCGAAATTGTCGTACCTGAGGCTCAGAAAATCTAAGAGTTTCTGTTGAGAAGTCTCTCTACCCTCAACGTCGGACAGTCTAGCTTTTCGAATATGATATTGGAACAGCAATTATGGTGAATCATCGGATGATAATTTCTTTTTTAGGGGAAAAGTATCCGGACATCACGAGGTGATTAGAATTTCTCACCGATGTCTTGAGATTTGATGTATTGAGACGTTTTTCCTTTGAGGCCAAAACCCCAAATTAAAACCTTAAAGATAGAATTCGGCAGGCTATCGATTTGGTTAGACAAAATTTGGTCTTGCTATAGACGACCAGTGGGTCTACTTATTGAATACCATTTGGCCTTTTTATAGAAATCCTGCGAATCCTGTTATATAATCTTCTTTTAGAAGACTAGTGGGACTACTTAGATAAGATCAGTGGGTAATTTTATAGACCAGGACATATTAAAAAAGACTAATGGATCTTCTTATGGAAGATCAGTTGGCATTGTTATTGAAAAACCAGTGGATTTTCTTAAAGTAGACCGAAGGTCATGCAAAATTTCTTTAATAAATTCTCGATAGAGGAACAGTGGACCAATGCTTCTTCTATAGAAAATCAAGGATTTATTTTTTTAGAAAACCACTGGAACTTCTTATAGAAGACCAGTCATTATTCTTATAAAATAGATACCAGTGATTCCTATACTTCTTGTACAAGACCAGAGATTTTTTTATGAAAGACCGAGTACAAGTGGGTGGTGTTATAGAAATCTAGAATCTCATATAACTAGGTCTCCTGGTCGGTAGGTTTACTTATAAAACAGCATTGGGCCTTCTTATAGTAAACTTTTCGGTTTCCTTAAAGAAGGTTACTGGGACTTCTTAAAGAGGACCAGTGGGACTTCTAAAAGAAGAAGACCAGTGGATCATCTGGGGATTTAAAGGAAGACTAATGGGTCTTCTTATGGAAGGCCGGTTGGTTTTCTTATAAAAGGCCAGTTGGTCTTCTTACAGAAGACCGAGACCATGCAAAACTTCATGAAAAAATCTCGGTACAGTGGGATAGAAAACAAATGAGTCTTCTTATGAAAGTCCATATTTATTATTGAGGACCAGTGGGTCGGTCTTCTTTTAGAGGATTAGTGGACATTCTTATTTGTGACCAATGAGTCCTCTCATAGACAACCGGATGGTTTTCTAATGGGGCAGGCTATCGAGGTCATTTGGTAGATATTTTGGTTTAGTTAAAAGATCAATGGAATATCAGTTGACCCTCTTATGGAGGATCAGTAGGTCTTCATTTAAAATACCATTAGATATTTTTATAGAAAACCTACAGACCATCTTCTGAAATACTAGTGGTTATTTTTATATATGACCTGTGTAGGTATTCTTAGAGACGGCCTGACGAACCTGAGAACTTTAAAAACACTTGTAGGTATTCTCAAAAACCGTAGGAACATACTTCTTTTAAAACTCCTACAGATCTTCATATTGTTTAAGGATATCTATAGTCAACCTTCTTATCGAACACCTACATACACATATCCGCCTCAATTAATAGCTTCAATGTATACCATTTTGTATACAATTCCGTGCGAAGCTTTCCTGTTTTGAATTCTCTACGATAATTATAGAACATTCCGCAACCACCCTCTTCCCCTCCCCCTCTATCGATCTCACTAGGCATCAAATAAAACACATTTCAATATCTGTAAACTTTCATTTAGACAGCGTGAATGAAACCATTTAAAAAAGCTGTTATCTCGGTTAATAATTTTGGTGGCATTTTTTTAGAATTTGCTCTTTTGTTGTTGTTAATGTAAATGTTATTTTCAGCACGTTTTTGCATGACCATTGTTAGTGTATTTTTAATTGTCCCCCCGATTTTTTGCAAAATCATTCTAAATACTTTTTTCTAAGCGATGGTGTGCGTTTTTTGGGGTTACGAGATGATGAGGCAGTTTCGCTGACAATTCGGTCACAGCGCCGGGTGGGTGGTTGTTTTAAACGGATTTTTTTATAAACAAATGTCACTGACAGTAAAATGTTGTTAATACATATACATATTGTAAAAATATATATGAATATATATATATACAAATATTTTTTATATTTTTGCGATTAGCCATAATGTTATGTTTTATTAAACTTTCTATTTTTTTACCTTCCACCCTGTTGTTGTTGTTTTGTTTTGCGTTTTTAGAATCGCATTTTTTTTATTTTTTTATATACATTTTGATCACTAAACGCCAACCAGCGCTAATCTAACATCGCACATGTTGAAAACAAAACAAAAATTGTTATTCAAAATTATCTAAACAAAGCGGTCACCTGAAGTCTAGCGTGTTATTTTTTTGCGATTTGTTGTGCGATTTCATTGACGATGCGGACTTTCCCAATTCAAGAGGGGATTGAAATAACCACTGCAGAGTTATCAGAATTTGTGATAATAATATTTAGTGCTGAAGGATCGAGCTATAAGTATCTGGAAAGTTGAGTGGAAATATCTAATCAAGAGAATCTATAAAACATGTCTGCTGGTTTTCTATAAGAGGGTCCTTTATAAGAAGGCGGGGCTGGTATCCTACAATAATAGCATCAGATTTTCTACAAGAACATTTTCTGGTCTTCTATCTTGTAATATTTTCTTTAGCTCTGCATTTAAAAGCTCTTTCTATGAGAATATCTTCTACTCTTCTACCAGCTATTGTTCTATGAGAAGACCAGCTGGTCTTCCATAAGAAGGTTACTTGATTTTCTATACAAAGTAATTTTGGTCTCATAAAGAACACATTCTGATATTCAATAAGAATGAAAACAACTGACTTGTCTTCCAGGTCAGTTGTTTTCTAAAGACCTTCTGGACCTCTAGAATAAGATTTTCTAAAAAATATCTTCTGGGTCTCTAGAAGACGACCACCCCTTTTTATTCTGTACTCTATCAGATGACCTTCTGGCCTTCTTTAACAAGATCTTCTGATCAATAAGCAGACCATCGGGGTTTCTATAAAAATACCTTCTGGTTTCATTAAGAAAAATGACCTCAACTGGTTTTCTATAAGAGAAACATCTTCTGGACTTCTGTAAGCAGACCTTCATGTTTAAGATCTTCTGGTTTTCTATAAAAAGAAGACCCTCGGGTTTTCTGTAAGAACACCTTTTGGATTTCTATAAGAAGACTTTCTGGGCTTCTAAAGGAAGACCTTCTGGGCTTCTAAAATAAGACCTTCTCCTCTTCAATAAGAAGAAGACCTTGTGATTTTCTATACGATAAACGCGATATACGCGTTGGTATTCTATAAGAAGAAAACGTCCTAGGCTTCTATAAGACCTTTTTGGGATTCTAAAAGAAGATTCTTCAATAAGAATCTCCTTATGATGAAATCCTTGGCTTCTATAAAAATGCCTATTGACCCTCTGTCCCTCAATAAGAAGACCGTCTAGGCTTATATAAGAAGATTTTCTGGGCTTCTATAAGAGGAGCTTCTGGGCTTCTATAAGAAGATCCTCTGGTCTTCTATTAGAGGACTTTTTTGGACTTCTATAAGAAGACTTTCTGGGCTTCTATAAGAAGGTTTCTAAAAGAAGACCCTCTGCTCTTCTATAAGAATACCTTCTGTGTTTCTATAAAAAGACCCCCCAATCTGCTATAAGACGAAGAAGACCTTCTGGTCTCTTAAGAAGATCTTGTCTTCTATAAGAAGACATTCTGGTCTTCTAAAAGAAGACCTTCTGGTCTCTTAAGAAGACCTACTGGTCTTCTATAAGAACACCTACTGGTCTTCTATAAGAACACCTACTGGTCTTCTATAAGAAGACCTACTGGTCTTCTATAAGAAGACCTACTGGTCTTCTATAAGAAGACCTTCTGGTCTTCTATAAGAAGACCTACTGGTCTTCTATAAGAAGACCTACTGGTCTTCTATAAGAAGACCTTCTGGACTTCTATAAGAAGACCTTGTGGACTTCTATAATAATGCCATCTGGTCTTCTATAAGAAGACCTACTTGTCTTCTGTAAGAAGACCTACTGGTCTCCTATAAGAAGACCTACTGGTCTCCTATAAGAAGACCTACTGGTCTTCTATAAGAAGACCTACTGGTCTTCTGTAAGAAGACCTACTGGTCTTCTATAAGAAGACCTACTGGTCTTCTATAAGAAGACCTACTGGTCTTCTATAAGAAGACCTACTGGTCTTCTATAAGAAGACCTACTGGTCTTCTATAAGAAGACCTACTGGTCTTCTATAAGAAGACCTTCTGGTCTTCTATAAGAAGACCTTCTGGTCTTCTATAAGAAGACCTTCTGGTCTTCTATAAGAAGACCTTCTGGTCTTCTATAAGAAGACCTTCTGCTCTTCTTTAAGAAGGCCTTGTGGTCTTCCATAAGAAGACCTTCTGGGCTTCTAAAAGAAGACACTCTGAAGACCCTCTAAAGAAAACCGTATGTGTTTCTATAATAAGACCCTCTGGTCATCTAAAAGGACCACTTGGTATTCCAATAAAAGCCTTTATGACATCCTCCAGAGAATCTTCAGGTCTCCTATAGAAAACTGCATGTGAAGACATTTTTATCTCCATTAGAGGACTAAATAATCTTCAGTGGGAGAGGTTACGGCCTTCTGTGGCAGATTTTATGGTGACGTCATGGTCTATCATGGAAGATCTCATTGCCACCTGTACCTCATTGTATCCTCATGATTTCCCATAAAAGACATCAAGGTCTTCTGAAGGTAAAGCAAAAGGCATTCTATGAAAAATACGACCCTAACGGATTCCTTTATAGAGTAAGGGTCCATGATCTTCAATATAAGTCGTTGGAGTCCTCTGTTGAAGTCATGTTGTTGCGAACAGAAATCTTATAATAGAGGAATAGAAAGTCAAGTTTTTGAAGACCAGAAGGCCTTCTTATAATAGATCAGAAGGTCCTCTAATAGAAGGCCAGACGGTCCACTTATAGAAGACTAGAAGGTCATCTTATAGAAGTGCAGTAGGTCTTCATATAGAAGATCAAAAAGTTCTCTTATGGCTGACCAGAAGTTTCACTTATAGAAGACCAGAAGGAGGTCTTCATATAGAAGACCAGAAATTTATCTTATGGAAGACCAAAAGTCCCCTTATAGATGTTCATAAGGTCTTCTAATAAAAGTCCAGTCCTTTATAAAGAATGCTTCAGTCTTTTATAGACCTTTTCTGTAATGTTTCATGTTATATTTTTTATAATTATCTTTTTTTTGGTATGAAATCCGGCTTGTTTTCTTGGTCTTCAATTTCAAAGAAGCTCCCATCTACAGAATGATTTATTTCGGTACACCCTATTAACATAATAAATCAAATCACAATATTCGCAAATAATGGTAATAATTTCGAATTTGATTACCGAAACGGCAGCGAGAAAGACGGTAATAATGAAAAAATTTCGCTAAATATGTTTTGTTGTTTTTGTTTTACACTTTATCTTATCAATGTGGAGTACCAAAGAAAAAGAACAAAAATAAGAATAAGAAAGCAAAATAGAAAAAAATCAACCTAATTTCTTCAAATAAGCCATCATTGCTTCGGTGAAATTTTCCAAAAGAAGTTATAGGACTGACAATAACAACAAAATCTAAATGCGAATATAAGAATCAAAAATGCGAAATTCTAATGTCTAATGATAGATGCGACAATGGCGGTGGCATGATAAGAAATATTTGAAAAATTAATTAAACGTGCTGAAATTTATTGTCTAGAAGTCAAGGAAGATATGAAGGAGAAGGAGGTTAGTTTAACAGACACGTGGCAGATTTCACGAGTATTAGAATATCTATTATAAGGAAATTTGGAATGAAACAACAGGTCCAGATATCACTTTATAGAAGATCAAGGGTCCATTCCATATAAAAACAAATTTGAAATATCAAAAATATCAACTATTGGCAAACATTTTCGAAATCAGCTGTGGATATTTGGAAAACTTATGAAACAATAACCACGCCACCTGCTTAAAATACATTCACCAATTTAATTTCAACCAAGTTAGGCAGGTTTTTTCTTCATAGAAAAAAAATCGAGGCTACAATAAAATCTCTAGCCGCCACTTCCAAAAATGACAACAATGCCAAAAACCAGAACAAAACGAAAAATGCAAACGACACAAGAATTTCATAAATTATAATAACAACTAACTTGCCGTGCATTGTCGAAAATCTCGTCTCAACTTCGTATCATAATTAGCATAATTAACTACGATTTTTTTTTGATACCATTTTATTATGGATTTTATAAAACCTATTTTTTTCTTTTGTGTGGATTGCATAGAAACGGGATTTGATGAACTTGATGGCTATGAATGCATTACCGGAGCGAATGGAAATACTGAAATAGTAGTACACATCGAAGACAGCAAGGTCTTCTATTATAAATAGATGCTCAAAATTTTCAACAAATATATATAGGTGCGTGAGAGCTACTCAAAAAAATATTTTAATAGAGAACCAGAATGTGTTCAAACAGAGGACCACAAGGCCTTCTTATAAAGTACCAGAAGTGAATCTTGTAGACAACCGGAAGGTCGTTGAATATAGGACCAGAATTGTTTCTTAAAGAAGACCTGAGATCTTTTAAAAGAAAACCAGAAGGATTTATTATGAAATAGAGGATCGGATGGTCTTCTGATAGCAGGCGGATTTTTTCTAAAAAAAAGAGGGGCTTTAATGGACCAGACCAGAAGGACCTTTATGAGTACACTAAAGTATATTTTTATAGAAGATATGATGGTCCTCTTATAGAGTAACAGAATGCCTTCTTTTAGAAGATCCAAATGTCTTCTTATAGAAAGAGTTCGGACAAGGGAAGTTCTTTCAGAGGAAACCAATGGACCCTCTACAAAAAACATATGAAGGTCTATTTTGTAAAAACAAATCCAAGGGGTTTTCATCAATAAAATTGTGGGGTCTTCTTCTTAGAAGGGGACAACCGGATTTCTCTCAAATAAGGCTGATCGGGCTTCTTTCAAAGAAGATGAAATAATTTTTTCCACAAAAATCTAAGGTGCCTCCTTTAAAGGAGTCCCAAAACGCTTTTATCCATGACTAAGGAATCTTCTACAGACGACCAGGGGATGTTCTTTCAGATGAGGTCAATACGACGTCTATCAAAAAAGAAGAACTAATAGTTTTCTTCTTATAAGAAATCAAAGCAGACTCCTTGCAAAGAAGAACAAGCCAGGTTTTTAATAAGAAGACCCAGGATCTTAATACAAAGAATACCAAAGAATACGCAAGGGATCCACAGAACACTGAGAATATTGAGGGGCTCTTCTGTAGAAGACCCTGAGGTCTTATTCTACAGAAGAACCTGGAATTTATTCTTTGGAAGAACCTAAGATTTACTTACATAGAATACACAGATGTGTTGTTTTCTTGAAGACCCTTAGATCTTCTTTTAAATTAATCCGAGGCTTGAGAAGAACGGAAGTAGTCTTTTGGTCCCAGTTATCCTTGTTATCTTCTTCCCAAAAAGACCGAAGAATACCAAGCGGTCTTCTTACAAATAATACCAAGGAGGATCCTTCCACAGAACAACAATGAAGATATTGAAGATCCTGATGACTTTGAGACCTTGAGGTCTAATTCTATGGAACACCCTGAGGTTTTATTCAATGGAAACACCTGAGGTTTTCCTTCTTAGAGAACACAGAGTTATTCTTTCTATTTGAAAATACTGAGTTCGCTTTGTTTATATAAATCTGAGATTTGAAAAGACCCTGAAGTCGTTTTTGGCCATCTGTCATCATTCCAGTTAGGTTCTTCCCAAAAAGACTAAGAGGTATTCCCCTAAAGTAGACCAAGCTAGATTTTTTTTATTATTTTATAATCTAAGATGAGGGAACTTGAGATCTTATTCTATAGAAGACTCCTAGGTTTTTCTCTGAGTCTGAGACCTGATGTATGAGAATACCCTCAAGTCGTCTTTTGGTCCTCTATCCCAAACCTAGTTGTCTTCTTCCCAAAACTACGAAGGGGTTTTCTTCCAATGAAAGGGGTCTTCTAACAAATGATACCAAAGAGGCTCCCTCCACAGAAGACCAAGCTAGATTTTTTAAAGAATACCAAAAGAAGAATTACAAAGAATACCAAGGATTCCTTCCACAAGAAAACTATGAGGGGATCTTTTTCTATTGAAGAAGGTATTATTCTTAAAATATCTTGGAAACTTATTCTACATTGACCTTGAGTATTCTTGCATAGAAAATTCTGAATTATTATTCTATAACATAAGATGGGAGAACTTGACATCTTATTCTATAGAAGACTCCTAGGTTTTTCTCTGAGTCTGAGACCATTCTTTTATATAAGCCTATTTGGGTCCTCTATCCCAAACTTAGTTGTCTTCTTCCCAAAACTACGAAGTGGTTTTCTTCCAATGAAGACAAAGGGGTCTTCAAACTAATGATGCCAAAGAGGCTCCTTTCACAGAAGAACAATGAGCGGTTCTTCTATTGAAGGTTCTTATGACTTTAATATAGATGACCCTATGGTCTTTTTTACAGCAGCCTTGTGCTTTTATTCTACGGAACACCTTGAGGTATTATTCTATAGAAGAATTTGAGGTTTTCCTCCTCAGACAAACCAAATGTCATCTGTAAAGGACTCTTCTATATGAAGAGGTCTCCAAGTTGAAGACCCTGAGATCTTTCATATAGAGTGAGATAAAAAAACTGCAACATAATTTTTACATTTTTTTTTTAATTTTATTGAATGAAACCAAAAAAATGTCGGAAATTGCATCAAATTTTAGAATAAGTTTAGATTTGTTTGAAGTGGTCACCTTTGGAACGAATTATGGCCTTTAAACGGCCAATGAAAATGTCACACGCTGCCCGAATGTTGCTCTGCGGTATTTTGGCCCATTCAAGGCAAAGAGCTTGCTTGAGGTGATCGACACTTTGTTATTTGTTAGTGCCAACCTTGCTTTCCAAAATACTCCAGACACAATAGTCCAACAGATTGATGTCCGGAGATTTTGGTGGCCATTGTGCGCTGGGAATGAAGCGAAGAACCTCATTTTGTAACCATTCATGGGTGGAGCGTGCTGAGTGCAATGATGCCGAGTCCCGTTGGAATGTCCAAGGTCTGCGTCCAAAATGTTTGCATTTCCAAGGCTATAATACCCCCTCCAGAATATTTTCGCGATAATATTGGACATTTATTCTAATGCCACGGTCGATTAATACGAGCGGAGAGCGACCGTCGGTGGCCAACACCATCACCATGGCCGGCGCTTGAGTTCTGGTGGCCAACCGAAGGTCCAGATTTTCAGCTGACCTCTTTAACAAGTAAATACGATCATTTTGTTTGTTTACAAACTGCTGGACAACGAATGTTTTCTTATCGGAGAAAATCAAAAATCGGCAAAATCTCTTTAGCTCTTTTGAGTCTATTTTCTTTCTGTTGCGTTGTAAGTTCTTGCATTTTTTGGAATTTCAATGGCTTTACCCCGAGCTCAGTTTTCAATATTTGTCGAAGCTCACGTGCCATTTTTCGGCCACTGCGATGCGGGGTTCGATCAAGTCGCTTCATTACTTTTCAAACCATTTCTGCTGATGTTGCTGTTTTCTTCCGTCCACTTCCTTGACGTCGGGCTATGCTACCAGTATCACGGTAACGAGCGATGGTTCGAGACACAAAAGATTTATTCACATTTAAATGCTGGAGTGCTCTAAAACGACAGCCACTTGTGGTTTTCCAGACAAATATAAAGAAATCACACTATGACGCTTGAATTCCATCACGAATGACTTCTTTTCTAAAAAATTCTCACCAAAATGTTTTTGTAAGCATGTAAACAATAAAATGAGCTGTCATTGGAATAATTTTAACAGCTGTCGGACGAGTGGCTTAGAAATGACAGCAGTCTGAAGTTGGTTGCAGTTTTTTCATCTCACCCTGTATACATGAGTTTTGCAGACCATGAGGTCTACTTTTATTCAATATCCCGAGGTCTTTCACTATAGTAAGCAGATATCGGTCTTCTAAAAATATACAGATATTTCTTGTATAAAGAGAACATGGAGCCTTCCTGTAAACAGACTTCGGTCTGTTTTGCATAAACCTAAGGTCTGACAAGATCTTGAGGCCTTCTTTTATTGAAGTTGGTTGCAGTTTTTTCATCTCACCCTGTATATATGTATATGTACCATGAGATCTACTTTTATTCAATATCCCGAGGTCTTTCACTATAGTAAACTGATATCGGTCTTCTAAAAAAAAATACAGATGTTTCTTCTATAAAAAGAACCTGGAGCCTTCCTGTAAACAGACTTCGGTCTGTTTTGTATAAAACTAAGGTCTGACAAGATCTTGAGGCCTTCTTTTATTGAAGTTGGTTGCAGTTTTTTCATCTCACCCTGTATATATGTATATGTACCATGAGATCTACTTTTATTCAATATCCCGAGGTCTTTCACTATAGTAAACTGATATCGGTCTTCTAAAAAAAAATACAGATGTTTCTTCTATAAAAAGAACCTGGAGCCTTCCTGTATTACCCCGAAGTCTGTTTTGTATAAACCTACGGTCTGAGAAGATCCTGAGGCCTTCTTTTATTGAAGGTTTTTAGGGTCTCTGCTATAGAAAATGTGATATCTTGTATGGAAAACACCGAGGCTTTCTTCTGTAAAAAAAGGTCTCCCATCTATAGCATACGCTAAGACCATATTTTGTCGAAAAGCCTGAGATTTCTAACCTTTTATTTTCTTCTATAAATTTTACTTTTTATTAAAGGCCCTTAGGTTTTTTATTATATAAAAACACCAGGTTTCTTCTACAAAGAGGTACCCTTTTCTTGAATAGCCTTTGAACGCCTTCTTTACAAATCCTCAAGGATTCCATGTGTAGAATAATCTTAGATTCTCTTCCAGTTCCTTCGGATGTTTCAGAGGCAGCATCCTTCTTCTTGTTTTTATCTTCTTTGCAAGACTCCAAGGTTTTTTATACCCTCCACCATAGTATGGAGGATATATTAATTTTGTCATTCCGTTTGTAACTCATCGAAATATTCATTTCCGACCCTATAAAGAATATATATTCTTGATCAGAGTAAAAATCTAAGACGATCTATCCTTGTCCGTCCGTCTGTTGTAATCACGCTACCTTTTGAAGGAATTGAGATAGGGTGCTGAAATTTTGCGTAGGATTGTCTTTTGTCTCCAGGCAGGTCAAGTTCGAAGATCGGATATATTGGTCCACGTTTAGGTATAGCTCCCATATAACAGTACCCCCAATTTTCGGTATTTTGGGTTTCTTGAGCACGTTTTTCAACCGAATACGCTGAAATTTGGTACATTGGGTGGACCTATTATAAAAATAGGTCCACTTTTTCTTGTTGCCCCCATATAACGGTACCTCCTAATTTTCAGTATTTTGGAGGTTTTTATCGTATTTTTCCACCGAATTGGCAGTAATTTAGTATTTTGAGTTCTTAGTAGATACCAAATCTTTCCACAAAAAATTATAAATATAGGTCAATTTTTTCGGATATCCCCCATATAAGGGTACCGCCCAATTTTCGGTATTTTGGGGTTCTTGAGTGCGCTTTTCAATCGAATTCGCTGCAATTTGGTACATTGGGTTCATATTGGGTACCAAATATCTCGACTAAAAATTATAAATATCGGTCCACTTTTTCTGGTAGCCCCCATATAAGAGTACCCCAAATTTTCGGTATTTTGAGGATCTTGAGCGCGATTTTCAACCGAATTCGCTGAAATTTGGTACATTGGGTTCTTATTGGGTACCAAATATCTCTATTAAAAATTATAAATATCGGTCCAGTTTTTCATTTCAAATACCTGTCGGTATACCTGTGGTGGAGGTTATCCAAAGTTCGGCCCGGCCGAACTTAACGATTTTTCACTTGTTTTTCTTATAAATTCATAAGATCCAAAAGTTTTCCAAAATCCACCCTCAGAATTTATTTTCTTTTTTTTGAAATCTTACACGATTACATTTCTTCCGCCTGACCAATTGGTGTCTAGTTTCATTCGAAATAATTTCACACTTTCAGATTATAAAGAACCAAGATCGGAAAAAAATAAGTTCTCTGTGGTCATGAACAAAACAACTAAGCAATGCAAATGGGAAATACCCCTCAATTTAATGGTGCGAACTAATCTGAGTGAAAGAGAGAGAGAGAGAGAGAGAGAGAGGGGGGTAAATGCCGATGCTTAAACAAATTTGTATGTGAGTGTGTGTTTGTGCAATCGTCCAGTATCATCAATTATTTCGTAAAATTTAAATGTAATTTCGTGTAGTTGTTGCTGTTGGTTTGTGACTGATTTCTAGAAATAGGGGATGCTTTAGAAATTTCCAGTTTAGTGAACTGTTTTTTTTTACAGAGAACGTTGTTTCCTCTTACAACTTGTCAGGGGGGATTTCCAGGTAACTGACAAACAAACAGCTGCAACTAGTGAAGCTCAGAATGTGGCTAGTAAACTTATTGTGTATACACATACACACATACTTCTCTAAAGCTATTGAACTGTATTTATTAAAAAAAAAAAAGTTCAATATTCCAAAACTTTTCAAAACCAAAACCAGTAAGGAAAGTAGCAAAGTCGGACTGGGCCGACTATATGATACCCTTCACCACCTTGGGTATATTCAGCATATGTATCCTAAAGTCGAAATTATATATGGAAGCTAAGCTATATCTATATCTGAACCGATTTCAAGGAAACTTATCAGAGATTAATTTATATTAACTCCAGTACGTTGTGTCAATCGGCCTAGCTATGGATCTTTAGTGCACCATTTACTTAAAATCGGACGGAAATATGTATAGAGGTGTATGTAAATCTGAACCGATTTTCACGAAACTTTGCACACATCATTCTAGATTTAATTCAGTGCGCTATCCCGAAATCGAAAGATACATGGGGACCTTGGTGCACTATTTACATATAATCGGACGAAAATATATATGGGAGCTATATCTAAATCTGAACCGATTTCCACGAAACTTTGCACACATTATTCTAGACTTAATGTAGTACGCTATGCCAAAATTCGTGCAAATCCAAAGATTTTCCGTGGCTTTAGTGCACTATTTACCTAAAATCGGGCGAAACTATATATGGGAGCTATATTTAAATCTGAATCGATTTTCACGAAACTTAGCACACATCATTCTAGACTCAATTCAGTACGCTATGCCAAAATTCGCGCACATCGAAAGATTTGCAAGGACTTTGGTGCACCATTTACCAAAAATCGGGCGAAACTATATATAGGAGCTTTATCTAAATCTGAACCGATTTTCACAAAACTTAGCACACGTTTTTCTAGACTTAATTCGGTACGCTATACCAAAATTCGTGCAAATCCAAAGATTTTCCGGGGCTTTAGTGCACTATTTACCTAAAATCGGGCGAAACTATATATGGGAGCTATATCTAAATCTGAACCGATTTTCACGAAACTTAGCACACATCATTCTAGACTTTATTCAGTATACTATGCTAAAATTCATGCAAATCGAAAGATTTTCAGGGACTTTGGTGTACCATTTACCAAAAATCGGGCGAAACTATATATGGGAGCTATATCTAAATCTGAACCGATTTCCACGAAACTTTGCACACATTATTCTAGACTTAATGCAGTACGCTATGCCAAATTTCGTGCAAATCGAAAGATTTTCAGGGACTTCGGTGTACCATTTACCTAAAATCGGGTGAAACTATATATGGGAGCTATATCTAAATCTGAACCGATTTTCACAAAACTTAACACACATCATTCTAGACTTAATTCAGTACGCTATGCAAAATTCGTGCAAATCGAAAGATTTTCAGTGACTTTGGTATACCATTTCCCAAAATCGGGCGAAACAATATATGTGAGCTATATCTAAATCTGAACCGATTTTCACGAAAATTAGCACACATCATTCTAGACTTAATTCAGTACGCTATGCCAAAATTCGTGCAAATCGAAAGATTTTCAGGGACTAAAGTCCATAAATCGGACGAAAATATATATGGGAGCTATATCTAAATCTGAACCGATTTTTCCCAATTTCAATAGGGTTCGTCCTTAGGCTTAAGAAATGAGCTGTACCAAATTTCAGCCAAATCGGATTATAAATGCGACCTGTACTTTGTTTACAACTTAACATCAACAGACGGGCGGACGGACATGCATAAATCGACTCAGAAAGTGATTCTATGCATATTCTCAAAACGAACCATGGGTCTATCTCGATTCCTTTTGCCTGTTACAAACATACGTACAAAGACATAATACCCTGTACCACAGTGTGGCGAGGGGTATAAAAAGGGAAAGAATGGCAACCCTCTACTATCCCCCACCAAGTTTATTAGCATTGCAAATTTAGTGACAAACACCATGCTTCTTCGTCTTTGTCTTGCTTTTTATTTATCTCTTCTTCCTCTTCATGTAAATGATGAAATGGAATGTAGATTTTGCCCCTAAATAGAAAGTGAGAACAAGAACTAGAAAAAAACAAAACAACAAGAAAAGATGTCGTTTTTTTTGGAAAACTACATTTTTAATACAAATGTCTAGGCCACGAAGAAGAGATAACAAGAAAAAACTATCAGACAACACACGCAGCCACTTGTGCTTTACAATAACAAATAAAAAGAACAACAACAACACGAATAAATGATTACTTTTTTGGCGATCATTTGGATGAAGAAAATAAAGAAACTAAAACACGAGGTCTAGTGAAAGAAAATAAGAAAAAGAAATTGAAAAAAATAAGAAAATCAAAACCTACAAAAACAAAAAATACCGCCAACTATTTGATAGTGATGGCAAGAAGGCAGGCAGGCAGACAATGCCCCGCCATACAAAACAATAACAGCAGTTGGGGGCAAACGCAAAGAAATAGTGGTGGAAACGGCAAATGCGAAACAAAATCAAATCAAAGAGGTGTGCAAAATTAGGGTTGCCACATTACATTGTTATTACCCATGACATGTAAAATAAACACGAAAAGTCTTGTTGAGGCGTTCAAGGCAGGATAATTTAATTGTGGACTTAATGTTGTATTAAAGAAGAACATAAACACATTATATTAATGGCGGGACAGTGGGACCATAATTAAATAGATTATTTATATGTTAGAATTCCTCCAAGGCATCAATTTATATTTCACAAGCAAATTATCCAGATTTAAAAATAAATTAAAATTGTCGGCCGGGCTGTACTTTTAATACCCCTTACCCTGAGGCGGACATTTAACAAAAAACATCAAATCTATAAATATATGTGACCTACACCATTGTAAATTACTACCAGGAGAAAACGAATACCAAACCAGACACTCAGGATGGAAAAATGGGTTGTACCCTTAAACATAACGAAAATGAGGAATTCCCTTTGTATGAGGTCTGTGTATAAACATGGACTTATAACGAAAACTTTCCCAAATTATCCAAAATAGTAAAATACTAAATTACAGACAATTTGATTGAATAAAACGGGAATAAACATCCCCAATATACCGATATTTGGAAGAATAAAATACCAAATTATAACCAATTCGTTTGAAAACCCTCCGAAAATCGCCAAAATACAGAATAATGCGGCGTGCCCTTATATAGGGACTGCACCGGCCTATCTTAATATAACGATCATTTTTATTTCTATTCCATGATTGAGAGATCTTAATACACGATTTACGGAGTCAGCCAATTTGACTCATTTTTAAAGCTAGGACTAGGTAGCATTCTGGTAACACATGGGTTATGGAACTAAGAAAAAAATATGACATGTTTAGTATTTTTAGAAGAGATAGTGGATCCATAGTATCCATTTTCCGAATCTATCTCGATATAAAATTTTTTAAGTTCTAAGAATTTTGGAAGTTATCAGGAGTGATCCGATATACTGCATTTCCGGATATAACCTAGATTTGATGCAAATATTACTTTTGTGCGAAGTTGGGATCAAATAGAATAATCAAAAAGCTTAGTATTAGATTTACAGCTTTTCAAAAATATTGATTCATTATAAGGAAGAGGTACTACAAGTAGTGGGTCTAAAAAATCACATTTTAGGATTCAAAGAAAAATTTGACAAATATTACAATTTGTGGAGTTTTTTCCTAATCGTAGTGCACCTTTCCACCTTCGAACACGAGTTTTAGTGAAAATAATAGATTGTGTAAACTTTGGATTAAAACGGATAATCCTTTCGCAGGATATTATAAATAAGTTTTTTTTTCGTTGACCATTGTAGGGGAGGTACTAGAAGGAGGTGTCTGATATTCTCCCTCTCCGAGCAAAACTTAGACCAGGAAGAAATATAACGATGTGCAAAGTTTGGATTAAATCGGTAACTCTATTCGAGATTTGAATTGGAGCAGCTTCTTTACCAAAACCCTGTCAAATAAATGTTTAAAATGTGTCATTTTGTAGAAGCTTTATTAAGACAAACAATAACGTTGCTAACAATATGGTGTGAAAGTGTACATAAGATGTGATCCCCTATTTGGGTTCCAAAAAAAAAAAAAAAAAAAACAGCTAAAACTTTCTCAGTTTCATTATCTGACCTCAAACAATGTGTTTCTTCTACTTGGTTCACTACTCCGATTTTATTCGAAATCAAATTTCCAGTTGAATATACTTAAATCTTCATTATGTAGGTTTATCCGATAAAATATTTACATGTACATGCCGTTTCAGTATGTTTTCCGGACATTTAGCCCATGGCACATTTAACACGTGTAATTTTGTTATGCTATTTTGAGAGTTTTTATCCAAGTCAGCACTGACAGAGTCTATGTATCGTGGTCGACCGATTTTACTGTCCACACATGTGCCGTTTGAACAAAACAGGACTTAACATTCGTTGTATATCACGATGTTACTGTATTTGGGGAACTACTAGAAGGAATGCGGCAATATATCGGACTGAATGTAGATTAAGGAAAATATTACAATGTACAATAGATGCATTAAATCGAAGAGCTCATTCGGTTCATATGAAATTTAAAAGTGCACTTATACCTTACCCACTGTCCCTTCCTTCAGGTCAGGTTCTCATATAAGTAACATACCGACTTCAGACCCTTTAAAACTACAAAGTACAAATATACTACTTCTGTTGGAGAACCTGAAACAGTTTGTTACATCTGTGTTACTTAAAAATATTATTTGGCAATATTTTTGTAATTTATCAGATTCTACAATATTCTTAATACTCGATCTTTTCAATGAACAATGTTAAAAATACATTTATTTGTTACACATAAAGTAGATATCGGATATAAGAAACTCAAAAAAACCGGAGATTTCTTTCTTATTTGCGTTTTTTTCTTATATGGAATTATCGGATAAAAGAAAGTTGTTTCTTATAAGCGTACATACACATTTAATATATCTTTCTTATATGAATATATTCTCTTATCGTTATATTATGAAATGAAAATCCTGTTTTAAGGAAAAATATTTTATTAAACAAAAGAACGCAGCAAAGATAGAAAATTACTAACATAAAATCAGTTCACAGTTTGACTAAAAATAGGTGCATATGTTTTCATACATATAAATAATATTCTTTCAAATATAATTAAAAAAGTATTTTTGTTTTCCTTTGGATAGGGAGTTATCGTGCTGATGAAATAAAACATTTTCAATGTTAATAACTTGACCAATAACCTGACATACACCTAAGTCTGTTTTATGCCATGTTCTGACGGGCATTCGAACAACGTAGTTCGCTCTCAGAATTACGTACATGAATTAACCCGTTCATACAACACTGTTCTTAATTCATGTCATCAGAGTTTTTTATTTCAAACTTGTTGTTTCTAGTTGTACACCAAAATTGTAACATATTTGCGTGAATCATATTGGATATAAATAGAAAAAATAATTCTCTTTCTCCTGACTATAGTATGAACCCATATCTATTTACTTTTAATTCATGTTTTCCGTTTTTTCTGAAAGTATTGTTGTTTTGAGTATATTTTCATTTTTTCTCAATTCAAATGTCACATAAAAAAAATGGAAAAATTTTGTATGGGGAACTAAGTAATTACTTCATAATTAACGAATGTCTTTTTGTACACGGTTTTGACATAACACAGTTTGAAAATTAAAAGTTTTTTTTTAAAAAAAAACTGAGTATTTTTAATTTTTTTTACACGATTTTATTCCATTTAGCACGATTTGAAATTTTATGTACTTAAATTTTTTTGTCAAATTTAATTTTTGCGATGTATGTTCATATCACAAAAAAGTATTTTTGAAAGAAAAAAGTCTGAAACCATCGATAGTATCGATAGTTTGCGAACACTAGCTTAAAGATTTATGTGAATTCCCCTTTAGCGCGTACAAACAATTTTTACTGGTCAAATCAAATGTGAATAGCACTAATTTAGGGGAATTCCCTTTTTTACACGGCTTCTTCTGGAACCAATCTACCGTGTAAAAACAGACTTAGGCGTATTTTCTTATATGAAACGTTTTCAAATACATTTGTCTGCTTTGTCATTTGTTATATCAGTATTTTTCTTATTCGCGTTTTTCTTATATGAAGCAATTTTTGCACTGAGGTGTGGTAAAAAAGGCTCGGTGTTTCTGAAAATCTTTCTTATATACGATTTTTTCTTATATGAGATGTGCATATATCCAATATCTACTGTATTAATATTTTTAGTCATGGCATAACTATACAAGGTAGTCTCATCCAGTCATATGTTTCGAATTTTTTCATAAATTTGCTTTTGACAACATTCAGCTTTCAAAAATTTCAACAAAAATATCTTTATTCGAAATGTACGTAAATCTTGTGTCCAGTGGCAAAAGTTTTGAATCATTTAGATTTACAAAGAATGCATCAACAATAAAACCGATGCCTGATTGACTTTCAACTGCTTTGCAAATACGTGGCAGCGACATTTTGATATAGCAATGTAAGTATGTATTTTGCACTGATGCATTATGAAACTGTATGCATTGTTCGAATTCAAACAATTAATATTCTAATGTATATCAAACAAGAGTTAAACCAAGAAAAAAAATTTTTACAAAATCTAACAAAAAATTTATTGACTTTTTTTAGATTATTGTAATGTAGTGGCAACCCTATGACACACCATAAAATACAAAATAAAAAAATGGTGGAAAAAAACATAAAATTACAAATTTTTTATATTCGATTATAAGACCAAAATAAAAAATATATATTTATAAACATTTATAAAACAATACTTATAGTTGTATAGAAATATTTCTATTCTGTAAACATATTTATATCGTTAGGAAAAAAATAATTACCTATTTTTTGTATGACGACAAAATATGTATTTTGTAGAGATGTCAGGAATATAATTTAACTATTTATTTCTTCTTAAATAATTTAACTTATTGTTAATATATTTACTAGCAAAATAATGTTATAATTTATTTAATATTTTTTTATTTTACAGCCTGTTTTTGTAAAATTCTAAACGAAAGAATTCGAGTGACTTACGACCAAACCTTTGTTTATGTAAACAAATATTTTTTGATTCAAAACAAAAATAAATGACATATTTTTCAAAACCAAGGATTGTTAATATATTCACTAGCAAAATAATGTTATAATTTAAAATTTTTTTTTTAGCTTTTCACAAGCAAATGATATGATTGATTTATTTTATTAATAAATTTCTTAATAACTTTATGCTTATCAAAAAGAAATACGATTTATTTTTTTATAGAAAACTGAAATCACTCTTTATTATTGTAGAAAGAAAAAAACTTTGTGGCTTATATTAGAGCATTATCTCAATAGGAGGATTTTTTTTCTTGATTTGATTAAGTTCACTTTTTTTTAATAAAATTTCTTATCACTTTTCTTTATAAATTTAAAACAGAAAAAAAGAACTTGGGTTTTTTATTTTAATTTAATTTTTTCGCTTTAATTTTTGTTTATATTTATTATAATTCACACTATTCTTTTTTTATTTATCAAAAAAATATATATGAAAATTTTGGTTTTTCTCTTTTACTTTTTTTTTTGTTTCAAACAAAAAATAACCGCGTTGGAATAAAAATAATCACCAATTTCGTTTTGCTCGAACGGCGAACTTTTTTCTCTTTATTTTCACTTTAAACGAAAAAATCGCCAAATCTATCCTTTTTTTGTGAACTACAAAAAAGGTTTTATAACTGTTATTGTTATAAAAGAAAAATTGTAAAGATGCTTTATTGCATATTCTTCTTCTTTATTTGTCTCTTTTTAGAGTGGTTTCGTATCGCTAGATAAAAAGAAAGATGGTTGTGGTTCTTTTATCTTTGTGTTGCCTATTTTGTTGTTGTTTTGATTTTCTAATATGTTTGCAACAAAAAATGTTTGTTGTTGTTATTGTTTTTGATTTTGTTATTTTCTGTTCAGCACACACCGTGTTGACCGAGCACAAAAAAAGTTTATAACAAATTGAATAACAATTCCAAACACAGAAGAAATTAGCGAAGCTAAAAAAGGGCACACGGCAGCAGACACAATTAAACAAGACAGCTGTTTTGCTTTTGCATTTGTTTTTTTTATTTTTTTGCTTTTTCTATTTTGTTTGTTGCTGTGCTCTTTTTGTTGTTGTTGTTATTATTATTTTTCTCGAAAAGTACAATTTTGTTTTTTTGTTTTACAGAAGTAAAAGCGTTTATAGCGGCGTTTTAGTCTTACGAGTCGAACATGTGACGAACAACTAACGAACGTTGTTTTTTGGTTTGGTTACGGTAAGAAATCGCACAACGACAAACTTGGCGCACACATCTGTAGGCTGGGAGGCCGGCATAACACAAATACACACACGTACACACACATCGTGAGACGAGACACAGCAACAAAAACACAAGCAAAAACAAAAACAACGAGACGTTAAATGAGAAAACCAACTTGAAGAACGAACCACTACTCTCATAATTAAAGACGAACAAAAACCAGCAACAACAATACAAAGTAAAAGCCATGCCAAATAAGTTCAACACAGGCATGCTCACAAACACACTGACACAAATAGTCGGGGAAGACAATAAAATCAACAATAATCAAGAAAGAATTTGCCGAAACAACGAAAGACATTTTATTGGCATTGTATTAAGGGGGTGTGTGTGTGTGGCGAGCGAGGTAAGAGGAAGCTTTTGTGTAGAAATAGAATACAATAATGAAAACGGAAGAATACGGCAATAATATTATTATTGCCGCAACAAACAATCGCAAGCATGCACGTACGCACGCACATACACACATCACACATTTGTTGCCCCCCCTTGGTTACTCAGTAACAGTAAGTGAGGTAGAAGAGAGTGTACTAAAGTTTGGCGCTCTTTTTCTCCATAACTTATATTGGCTGATCAACAGTAATGACAATGATGCGATTTTGTGTAGCCCTGAAATTTTTAGTTACGGAAGAAACAGAGAAAATTTTCGGATATCAGACGATACTTAGAACGTAATTTCACAGACATGAGAACTTAAGATACAGCTAAACGACAACAAGAGAGCAGTATGAACAAGTGAAGATATCTGCAAAAAATTTGAAAAGGAAGACCTTTGAAAATCTGCTTGGGAGGAAGAAAGATTGCCTCCAACATGAGAAAATGTATCTTTTTTGAAGTTACTAAAAAATGGCGACTTGAGAGATTGTAACAATTTGGAAGGTTTAACCCTTCCCAATACCATATACAAAATTCTGACAACCGTGATATAGAAACGAATTTAAAGGCAAGTAAAAATAGTCTAATAGTACGTTTACATTATACCGGATTTATTAAATCCAATAGATCTAAATTCAAATAAATACTCATAGAGGATTGTAATGTAAATGCCGTTTACGAAATTAACTGTCTGGCTGGCTTCAGACCAAATAGAAGCCGTGTCAACCAGACCAACGCTGTATGGGAAGCATTGAGCAATAAATAAATATCCCTGTAAATAATCAGAATAATAAAATCGATGTACTAGGATGCAGAACTTTCAGTTTTTCATAAGAGGAATATAACCCAACAGCTTGGAACCGAATCGGATGCCCTTTGTCATCACTTCTCTTCACAATTGTACCTAATGAAATAATGAATGATTCGATTTTCTCCTGACAACTCGAAGATTTAAATTATTCGGATGAAATTAGAAAACCTTAGAAGAGTGGCTAGAGACGCAATGTATAAATTCGATGCTGAAAACTAAGGAAATAACCCAGAAATTGATCAGAATAATAAAAGCGGTGTACTAGGATGGAGAACTCTCAGAACGTCACAACCGGAACATAACCCAACCGCTTCGAACCAAAGCGGATGTTCACAATTGTTCCGGATGAAATAGTGAATGATTGGAGTTTCTCACGACAACTCGAAGACTTAGATTATTCGGATGAAATTAGAAGACCTTAGAAAAGGGGCTAGAGAGGCAAAGTATAAAATCAATTTCGAAAATTATTTTGTGTCTAACACGCAAAAACCACAGGTATTCATTAACAAATGCCTTCGGATCATATTCAGAATATTTTGGCCCAAATACCATAAATAACATAGAGCTGTGTAACCTAACAAACCAGAAATATATAAGAAATATATATAATTCGATTCTCATCGAGAACTATAGCTGACATCCTTGACCATAATCGGAATTTTATTCAAATTTTTATCGACATCAACCTAATATTTACGATCTCTAGTTTGTTAATGGGAATACCATATCAGAATACGTAGATCCCTGTAAAAATTCAAGTATAATCCTCCTATCAGAATACATACATAAATATAATCAATCAATTCAAAGGCCAATCACTCCTATTCGATAAACTGTCAACTTCCCTGGCATAGATTGCAAATTTCGTCCTCCATCACCCAAAATTCTGACTGATTAGCTCAAAAAGAGACATACATATATACTCCATATACAATTTCGTGATATGGAAGTCCTTGAAAAAATATTCTATAAAAAATCCACGCCTATGGAAGTCTTTGACAAGATATTCTTAAAAAAATCCACGCCTAATGAAGTCCTTGAAAAGATATTCTTTAAAAAAATACACGCCTGTGGTAGTCCTTGAAAAAAAATTCTTTAAAATATCCTAGCCTATGCAGGTCCTTAAAAAAATATTCTTTAAAATATCCATGTCTTGCCGAAGCCTTGAAAAAATATATCCTTTGGAAGTCCTTGAAAAAATATGTTTTAAAAAATCCACGCCTATGAAAGTCCTTGAAAAAATATTCTTTAAAAAATCCACGCCTATGGAAGTCCTTGAAAAAATATTCTTTAAAAAATCCACGCCTGTGGAAGTCCTTGAAAAAATATTCTTTAAAAAATCCACGCCTGTGGAAGTCCTTGAAAAAATATTCTTTAAAAAATCCACGCCTGTGGAAGTCCTTGAAAAAATATTCTTTAAAAAGTCCACGCCTATGCTAGTCCTTGAAAAAATATTCTTTAAAAAGTCCACGCCTATGCTAGTCCTTGAAAAAATATTTTTTAAAAAATCCACGCCTATTCTAGTCCTTGAAAAAATATTCTTTAAAAAATCCACGCCTATTCTAGTCCTTGAAAAAATATTCTTTAAAAAATACACCCCGCCTATGGAAGTCCTTGAAAAAATATTCTTTAAAAAATCCACTCCTATGGAAGTCATTGTAATGACCTCTAGTGTGAACAGAAAACCCGACAGTTGTTGCTTCATTTCATATCCTAGGTATTAAGCGATCATTACCAAAAATAATGGTAAGATGCCGTCTTTGGTCAGTATCGGACCTACATTCCATAACGATTTGTTCATAACTGTGGCCTGTACTTTCTTTACAAATTATAATGGACAGACAGACATCGATTCAGCTAGTCGATATGACAATCTGAATACTAAAAATTTGGAGTAGGAGCATTACAAGTACTATCGTGACAGTTTTAGATGAAATTTAAAAATGTGATAACTTTGAGGCTTTTAATTTATTTCTTGTAAAACTAAGGAAATTAAAAATTGGAATTACCTGAATCTTTAAACTCCAAATCCATTCTTAGTTATATATCCACTTCATCCATCCGGTAAACGCTGGAACAATATAATTTTTTATTCATTTTTCGATTTTTTTGTAACATATTCTTTAAAACAATCTACCTTTAAGATACTTTTCCCCAGTAGCTGGCCCCGATGATTCAGTGAATTCATCTTCTTCGAAAATGTTTAGAAATAATTACAAATTTGTGCATATTTTACAAAAATCTATTGTCTTCCTCGGTTTGACATTTTCTCAGTTAAAAGTTAATGGTTTTTGTTGATCATCGATAATAAGATCATATTGAGGTCGTCTAAGGTAAATGCTCCGGCATTTTTCTCCCAACTATTCAATAAACTTCGCTATCCAGCTCCATTTTGGATTTTTGCAAATGCTTTACAGTTTCTTTTACGTTCGATATTCCAAAAATATGCAAACAAAAAAGTCTACACAATGTTCAAGGAAACAGAAAATGATGTAAAAATTCAATATATTGACAGAAATACAATTTTATTTTCAGTAGTACACAAAACAAAAAATAGGTTATGGATTTTGTAAATTATTTATTCTAAACACTTCTTTATGCACTCATCAGCAAACTTTCTACTATAAAATATATCGATTAGTTTTTATTATTATTACAGATCTTGCACGCTCTGAAACAGACCAGTTGTAAATTGTCATTCGTGATAGTAAAAACATAACATAAAAATAATATCTATTGACATCACTGATTCACATTTAACACCAATGAAAGCAGAAAACAGCATGCTCGTTAAACACCGGTAAACATTACTGCCATTATCTCTATCCCAAGTTCTCGCTCCTATAAAATGTGTTGCATCGTTCCCGTACTCTTTTTTTGTTGTTGTGTAAAATATATCAAACTCTGAAAACAAATACAAAAAGTAGATCAACTAGTTATGTGGAAATATTTAACCGAGCAAACAAATACTCACCGACACTCACACATATGACAGAAAACAACAATACAGGTAAGTTGAACTCTTTTTTGCTCTCATTATACCGAACGAGCGAACAATCACAACACCAAATGAGATTTAGTTTTCAAAGAGCAGTAGAAAAAAATCAGAGTAATGATGCTAATTTTTATTGTAAATTAGGACAAGTTCGAAAGAAATGTAGCATACATACATATAAATGTACATTAGTCTGAGCAGAAAGTGTATGATCATAATTTTTGAAATAAAAAAGAAAAACTGAGAGTAACCGAATTTTAATACAAAAATTTGTTCTGTTTGACAAGCAATGAAAAACAGAAAATAGATCATTAAAAAGCTCAAAAAGGTAAATAAATGGAAAAACATTAAACATATTATTTGTAGTCTTTTTATACCCTTCACCACACTGTGGTGCAGGTCTTTGTGCATATGTTTGTAACAGGCAAAAGTAATCGAGATAGACCCATGGTTCCTTTTTGAGAATATGCATAGAATCACTTTCTGAGTCGATTTACGCATGTTCGTCCGTCCATGTATTTTTGTGAACAAAGTACAGGTCGCATTTATGATCCGATTTGGATGAAATTTGGCACAGCTCACCTATTTGGCCCAAGGACGAACCCTATTGAAATTGGGAAAAATCGGTGCAGATTTAGATATAGCTCCCATATATATTTTCGTCCGATTTAAGGTAAATGGTGTACCAAAGTCCCTATATATCTTTCGATTTGCACGAAATTTGGTATAGCCTACTGAATTAGGTCTAGAATAATGTATGCTAAGTTTGGTGCAAATCGGTTCAGATTTAGATATAGCTCCCATATATAGTTTCGGCCGATTTTAGGAAATGATGCACCAAAGTCCCTGCAAATCTTTTGATTGGCAAGAATTTTGACATAGCGTGCTAAATTAAGTCTAGAATGATGTGATGCTTTTAAGTAAATTGTGCACTAAAGATCCATAGCTAGCCGATTGACACAACGTTCTGAAGTTAATATAAATTAATCTCTGGGATTATATTAATTGTACACCAAATAATCAATGGGTGTATGATTGAGATTAAATGTTAAACAGTACAGCGACGTCTTTTCGGATACTTATGTATAATATACCCAAAGTGGTGAAGGGTACCATATAGTCGGCCCAGTCCGACTTTACTACTTTCCTTACTGGTTTTTACTTCATTCTGGCGGCTCAAACACAAATGTCACAGAGTGTTCCAGATGATTACTTACTTACTTAGCTGGATTGTTACAGAACTTTCATTCCATAAGCCGAGCTTAAAAAATATTTCCAGGCGCGACGGTCTTTTGCGCAGTTTTTTCCAATTTGAAAACCCATGTTCGGCAATATTGTCTTCCACTTGATCTTTCCATCTAATTCGTGGCCTTCCCTTTCTGCGTGAGCCATCAGCTGGTTAGCTTTTATATGTATTTTGAACTGGGGCATCTTAATCCATTCTCACAATATGACCTAGCCAACATAGTCGATTCAGTTCGATACTCTTAACTAACAACTCTAGATGATCGTAAAAAAATGGAAAGAAAAACTGCCTTTATGGTGTTGGTCAATTGAGATTTTGTGTTTATATTTTTGAGGGTCAGTTATAGCACCCCATGTATCTGACAATTAAGCCTTTATATTTTTGAGGGTCAGTTATAGCACCCCATGTATCTGACAATTAAGCCTTCCCTCACACCTAAATGTTTAAAAGGTTTAAACTGAAATATTTGAATGTTAAAATTTGGTTTTTATGCAATAATACATGCCGAGGAGATTCATACAGGCCAATATCCCTTCTGTCAGGTCTAGTAAACATTTTTTAGCTCCTCCTGCCAACAATGACTGAAAACTTAAAGCTTACCAAAATTGCTTTTGAAATGCACGCAGCACTACAAATATCCGAAATTATAATGTTTAAATTGGGACATTATTAAATAATACATGCAGAGTGTTGTTCCTGATCGTAGATCCTATCGTCGCGGAAGCATGGTATCTAGGTCGAAGTAATAGCATTACATAAACCGATCAGATCAGATAGCCAAGGAGATTTATACTGGTTAATCTCCCGTCTAACACCGCTAACAAAAGATTTGAGTTCCTCCTGCTGACAATAATGACTGATGAGCTAGACCTTATCCAACATCAACATAGCTTTAGAAAAGCAAGCAATATCACCACAACCCTTACAGACGTCGTTAATTATTTTTCTAATGGTCAAAAAAATGGCAAGGCCTGTATTGGATTCGTGCAAATGTCCTTCGATACAGTCAATCTGGCTATTGAGAACTCTACAATGCTAAAAACAACCCAAAGATGGTTATGTATTTACATTAACTGCCTGGTATATGTAGAGTTCAGAGACCAGACTTGGGTTCCTTCTGCTGACAACAATGACTGAAGAACTATACCCTATCCAACATCAACATGGCTTTAGAGAAACATGCAATACCATCACAAACCTCACAGATGTCGTTAATCGTTTTTCAATGGTCATAAAAATGCATTTGTATAGGATTTGTCCAAAGCCTTCGATATGGTCAATCTGGCTATTGATACATCTACAATGCTGAAAACAACCCAAAAAATTATTATGTATTACACATTAACGACAGGCATACGTAGAGTTCATAGACCAGAAGTTGCCCCCATCCTTACATCTGGAGTTGAAGACGTCAAATTTTAAAGCAGTTATGGAAGAAACTTACAAATCTGTCCATCAAAACTTTCTAAAATAATGTTCACTTCATGGACAAAAGAGGCCAAGCGGCAACATTATTTCAATATCAGCGACAGGGCAATTTCAACGAAAGAGAACCCTAAAATGCATGGAGTCAGCTTTGGTAGCCTCTTTATTTTCTATAAATATGTTTCAATCCTGAAGACAAAAATTAGAAACGCAAAAAAAATTATCAAATTCATTTCCGGCCCCACATGGCACAAGGACAAGGAGATTCTTACACTTATTTATCCTTGGTTGTCATAGTTTTATAAGTCCACTGCAACGATTTTCACTTTATTTACAAAAAAGGTCCAGCAGAAACTTATAATCAAGGTCTGAACGGTCGGTCCAGAACCCAAAAATGCTTGGAGTCACATTCGATAGCTTCTTAACATTCTCTAAACATATCGCAGTCCTGAATACAAAAGTCAGAATTGCATCAAAGTGATTAAAGTCATCTCGGGCACCACATATGACAAGGACAAGGAGGTTCTTCTAAAAACAACATACAAAGCATTATCTATATGAGTTCTCAATGTTCACCCAGAAAGCATTAATTCTGCATTATATGCCGACGATTGTACCATCTTTGACTCTGGTGTTGACGTCGGCGAAATCGTAACCAAAATCAACACTTATTTGACCTTGGTTGTCATATTTTTACAGTGATGAAACTTACAAATCTCTCCATCAATGTCTACTACAATAATTTTTCAATTCATTTACAAAAGAGGCCAATCGGAAACTTATAATCAGGGACAAGCCAATTTGAACGATCGGTCCAGAAACCAAAAACCCTGATCTCACATGTGATAGCCTCTTAACTTTCTCTAAACATGCCACTGTCCCGAAGACAAAAGTCCGAAACGCAACCAGTTTGTACAATACATCTTGGGCGCCGCATGGGGCAAGGACAAGGAGGTTCTTATAAAAACTTACAAAGCTGTAACAAGATGAGTCCTCTCCAGAGAGCATTACATTGGTATCATATGCCGACAATTACATCATCCTTGCCACTGGAGTTGAGTTCGGCGTAATCGAAACCAAAATCAAACCTTTTTTAGTCATATTTTTACAGTGAAAAAACTTAAAAATCTACCCATCAAGACTAAAGTCGCAATCGCAAAAAAAGTGATCAAAGTCATTTCGAGGACAAAAGTCCGAAACGCAACCAGTTTGTACAAAACATCTTGGGCGCCGCATGGGGCAAGAACAAGGGAGTTCTTATAAAAACTTACAAAGCTGTAACAAGATGAGTCCTCTCCAGAAAGCATTAAATTTGTATCATATGCCGACAATTACATCATTACTGCCACTGGAGTTGAGATCTTTACAGTGAAGAAACATACAAATCTTTTCATCAAGATTAAAGCCCGAATCACAAAAAAATTGAGCAAAGTCATTTCGGGGACCACATGGGGCAAGGAGATTCTTATAACAACTTACAAAGATGTAACTAGACGAGTCAATTCCAATGACCGTTCGGGAACTCAAACATACTTGGAGTAACGTTCGATAGCCGTTTAATTTTCTCTAGCCGTCCGGAAGACAAAAGTCCGAAATGCAATGAAGTGCTACAATTCTTCTCGATCACCACATGGGTAAGGACAGGGAGGTCCAAAAAACAAACATACAAAGCTGTAACTAGATGAGTCCCCAATTATTCTACACCTGAGTAAAATTCGTTCATCAGTGAATTTCATTGGACCATTTTACAAACTACACAAAATAATGCCCTGGACACCGCAACTAGACGATAACTAGTGTGGATCACCTACATCAGTTGGCAAGGAATCTGCAACACCTGGCATGTCATTGGCCCACGCATCCCAACCATCACATAATGGTTCCACTCCGTCCCCTTGATATATCCGAAAGGAGATCAAGCGATTTAGCAACAACATCCGAGAAGTTATTCCATCTGACATCGACTGATTGTGACTGGCTACATCGCTCATGCGTGTCCACTCTTAATGGGGAAAATACATACGAGGATTCCAGACCAAGTAGAAGACCACATCTCGAAACATGGACTTTCAAATTGGATGAGCTGCCCACAAGACCGAATTTTAAATTATTCTCCAGTCTTCTCTTGCCCTTAACCCATGGAAAGACCAAGTAGAAGACCACATCTCGAAACATGGTCTTTCAAATTGGATGAGCTGCGCACAAGACCGAATTTTAAATTATTCTCCAGTCTTCTCTTGCCCTTAACCCATGGAAAGACCAAGTAGAAGACCACATCTCGAAACATGGACTTTCAAATTGAATGAGCTGCGCCCAAGACCAAATCTTAAATTATTATCCAGTCTTCTCTTGCGCTTAAACCAGTTGTCAAAGCACTGTTGCAACTCCTATTGAGATAGATCTATTGGGCGCCAACTTAGACCTATACGGGCTGTTATTAACAACATTTATTATTTAAATACACAATTACACAAAGAGAAGCATAGATGTAGCTTAGCCGATTTCTTTGACCTTAGTTTTTCCCCATTACACCCTAATGTACAAAACCACATGAATGCAAAACACTCTCAACGAATGCAAATACACAATAAAAAATAACAAAAGAAATCAAATGTGAATGTGAAGGTTTTTGTTTTGAACCTCTTTAAACACACAGATGAGGTTACAGTGGCACAAGTGAAAAATGTAACAAAATAAAATCCGATAACAAATTTGTATATATATTTTTTAAGAATCGGCCAGTTATTTTCCCCTAATATTAGGGATAGCATAATTGATTATATATTATTTTAACCTTGAGCCACTGTACTGTCTGCACTTATCATCCATCATAAGACATAATGAAAATAAACAAAATATAAATCCAATTTACAACAACATCAAAACCGGCCGGCAGCAACAAAAAGTGCATCCCCACAAGAGAATGGCAAGAGTCGAGAAAGAAAATAGATAATCAATGGTAATGCAAAAAAATATTAAACTATGTAGGAATATGATAAAGTGCAATATGAACTGGAATAGCTACACGCAAACATATGTGCATACATACATATATACCATATGATGTCAACCATAGGTAAAATGCATAGTTACATACAATATGTTTGTATATATGTAGGTATGTTATTACTACAAGGGGTTTGAGTCGTTGATAAGCCAGAAAGCAAACATTTTTAAAGAGGTCCGTATAAGAAGGCAGGTAAGAATAAAATAATTCAATTCAATATAAACTATAAATCATAGATTTTTAACCACCCTATCTATAGATTTCAGCAATAGGAAAGCATGGATATGGAGTTATTAATAACTAGCATATGCCCGCAACTTCGTTAGCGAATGTAGGAAATATTTAAAAATACATTAACATATTATTTTATTTTCACAGCAAACTGCATATGTCAGAAAATCCAATTCACACATTAATATCGACCATAAATTAAATTTGAGTACCATTTAGTACCAAATTTAATTTTCCATTTAGCACACATTATTTCCATAAGTACCCTGTTAAACAAAACTTCATGCAAATCCCGATCCTACACCTCCACAATGATTCCAAATTCAAATTTCAGGATTCCAACTATATTGGTTCACCCACAATCCAAATTGTACAAAATTTAGTACACAGTAGTACCAATTTCCAAAACTTCTTACATACTCCAATCCTACACCTCCACAGTGATTCTAAATCCATGTTTTAGGATTCTAAATCTATCGGTTCACCCACAATTCAAATTGTACCAAATTTAGTACATAGTTGTACCAATTTCCAAAACTTCCTACATATGCAATCCTACTCTCCCACAGTCATCCCAAATCCATGTTTCTAGATTCCTACTTTATCGGTTGACCCACAATTCAAATTGTACCAAATTTAGTACAAAGTAGTAAGAATTTCCAAAACCTCTTTCTTACACCAAACCAACACCCGCACAGTGATACAAAATCCAAGTTTCAGGATTCAAACTCTGTCAGTTCACACACAATTCCAATTGTACCAAATTTAGTACAAAGTAGTACGAATTTCCAGAACCCCTTTTTACCCCAAACGAACACAGTGATCCAAAATCCAAGTTTAAGGTTTAAAACTCTATCGCTTCACCCACAATTTACTTTGTTTCAGGATTCTAACCCTATCGGTTCACCCACAATCCAAATTGTACCAAATTTAGCATACAGTAGTACCAATTTCCAAAATTTCCTACATACCCCAATCCTACAACCCCATACTGATTCTAAATTCAAGTTTTAGGATTCCAACTCTATCGGTTCACCCACAATTCAAATTGTATTAAATTTAGTACATATTAGTACCAATTTGCAGATCTTCCTACATACCCCAATCCTACACCTCCACAGTGTTCCTAAATCAAAATTTCAGGATTTCAACTCTTTCGGTTCACACAGAATTTAAATTGTACCATATTTAGTACACTTAGTTCAAATTTCTAAAACTTCCTATATAACCCAACCTTACACCCCCACAGTGATCCCAAATCCAAGTTTCAGGATTCCAACTCTATCGGTTCACTCACAATTCAAATTGTACCAAATTTAGTACACATTAGTACAACTTTTTAAAACTCCCTACATATCTCAATCTTACACCTCAACAATGATCCTGACTCCAAATTTCATGATTCTAGCTCAATTGGTTCACCTAAAATTCAAATTGTACCAAATTTAGTACCCATAAGTAATAATGTATTAAACTGAGTTCTGACCCCAATCCTACACCCCTACAGTTATCCTGACTCCAAATTTTATTGTTCCCGCTCTATCGGTTCACCCAAATCCAAATTGTACCAATTATAGTACGATTTAGTACTTTTCGTACACATAAGTAACAAATTTCCAAAACTACGTACATATCCCAATCCTATACTCCGACGGTAATGTTAATATCAATTTTCAGGATTCCAGCTCGATTTGTACCTCTACATTAAATTTGTACCAAATATAGTACCATATAGTACTTTTCGTGCACATGAGTACACGGTTTCAAAAACATCTCCTTATATCGACCCTACTTCCCAACCCTAACTCGCATTTCAAATTCCAAGTTTTTAGCTCTATCCGTTCACATGCTACAGAATTGTACCAAATTTAGTACATTTACGTACTTTTCGGATAGTTATAGTTCGAATTTCCAAAAACCCTTTGGTACATCTATCCTACACTCCATCATCGAACAACCAAACCATATTTCATATTTCTAGCTCCACCGGTTCGCCAAATACAAATGGCATCACATTTAGTACGTTTTAGTACTTTTCGTACCGTTCTAGTGCGAATTTCCAAAAACCCAGCCTTATCTGTCACATTTGGACCAAGAGTGACCCTCACCCAAAATTTCAAGATTCTAGCTTCAGCCGTTTCGTCTGGGCGTTGATGAATCGTTAAATCAGTCAGTCAGTCAATCACTTTACTCTTTTATTAGTATAGATGATGATGAGCGAAATATTCCAGCTGGTCGATCCATCATCCTGCACAAGGACATTCTTAAATAAAGACAGACATACCGAGTGGAAATACTCAATACCAATTAGCACTCTGTCAGCAGTCGGAAATGAAAGGGGAACTCGTAGGCGAAATAAATATGAAATTGAAAAGAACCCCAGTCCCACCCTGCAAATAAAACAAAGTCTACAAAAGCTCCAAAACAAGACAGACAGAAACATCCTAGCCACGCCAATGTGCGAAAAGTTATATATAAATTAACATCATGCAGGAAATTCATCACATTGACGTATCACCAATTTGCGGATGAAACATTGAGAGTAGTCTAAAAAAAGAGAAAACTTTTGGATATCAGACGACACTTTTTCAAAGAAGGGAACCACAATAATATCACAAGAAAACAGTAACAACAAGGGAAGAAAGCTTACAAATGGAAGTTTATGGAACATTTGAAAATCCGATAGAGCAGCTGACCAAAACAACATGAGAAAACTGCACCGGAATATAGCTAGTCTCACAAATAGAAGGTGTACCAGGTGCCGAGCAATAACAGATCGTAATGGTAGGCTACTAACAAACAATGATGAACAAATTCAAAGATGAAGAGAACATTTCGAAGTTATCAGTAACGTCAGATACCCCCACTGAAAATAGTATAAAATCAATCGCAATTCAATGGAAAATACGATGAATATATCGTGTAACACTTCCAACTTAAATGAAATAAAAGAGACAATAGAACAATTAAACCAGTGAGCGGAGCAGTATAGTCGGACGGGGCCGACCATACGATACCCTACACAACTACCACGGAACTCAAATTTTCTGCGGATGTTTATTCCGAGCCTGGGCAATATTTCGTGATATTTGCACCCTCTTGCCCGATTAGAGGTAAACAGCACCTCTTCCACACACTGACATATTTTCCGAATATTACGAGTATTCAGTACAGCTATTGTCCAGATTCCCTTCAACGTGGGTTGTGTTGTGATGTCCGGTTTTCATTTGTGGTCTATAGATCGACTCGAAAATAACATAAAATAAACTTCTCGGGTCTATGTCCTTTAGGGGTTAATATATACGCTATAGAATAAAAATTTTGTCATTTTTCACACAAAAGTCAGGGTCCATTTGACCCACTAAATATTGACCGATCATTATGAAAACAGGCATGCTTATTCTTTGGCCCAATCCCCTTCTCCATGGAAAATTTCAAGATGTTCGGGCCATTATTGCGGACTCTGGAGCGACCAGAAAAACCGACAAAAATTTAGTATTTGGTCCATTTCATCCCCTAAATATTAATTGATCTTTCCCAAAAAACAATAGGGGTCTTCATTGGCCAGAACCCATTCTACATGCAAAATTTCGTGAAGATTGGTCCATAACTGTGGCCTGTATTGTGTTTACAAATTATAGTGGACAGACGGACGGACGGACACACATGTCTAGATTGACTCAGCTGGTCGAGATATGACGATCGGTATACTTAAAAGTGGGTCTAGGACCAATATTTCGCGGCGTTACAAACTTTTGGGGCTGCGCCTAGGAGGCAACTCATATTATGATAGGACCTTGAACATACCGAAAAAGTCGTGAGCAAACGATGATGTAAATTCTAAAAATACCTAATGGTTATATGGGGCTATACTAAAACGATCGATTGATATTGATCATTTTTGGAAATGGTATTGGACAGTCTATGAGAATACAAAATACCACATTAAGGCTAATTCGGTTGAAAAAGGTGTACAAGTTCCCAAAATACGGACGCGGGTCAATACACCAAAACGTGGATCGACATATCCCTCTTTCAATAACAAACACCTTAGGAGTACCAGTAAAGTCTGTGCAAAAATTCAGGGCTCTATCTCAAATATTGCGATCTCTATTTTGATTTCAACAGACGAACCGAAGGACGGGTCCTGGAAAAGATCCACGAAAAACACATGGACATATTTCACATATTCGTCGATTATAAAGCCGCATTCGACATCCCTATCCGTTCATAGGTATTTAAAGCCAACTCTACGTTCGGCATTCCTGCAAAATTAATACGGATAGCTCTAATGGGCACAAGGTCAGCAGCTAAGGACCTCTCGGAGCTCTTCAATACCGAATGAGAATTCAGACAAGGTGACAGTTTGACGTATGAACTTTTTAACATACTGCACCAAACTCTGTACACCAAATAGCATATGCTACTCGCCGACGACATCGACATAATGGGTCGAACATTGCGAGCGGTAACAGCCACCTTTAAACGAATTGAGAAGGAGTCTGCCGAAGTGGGACTGTCAGAAAATGGCGAGAAAACCAAGCTGATGGTATCACAAAGCAAGACGTCCAGTAGACTAGGACCAACTGTCGAAATTGAAAACTACAGCTTCGAGGTAGGGAACGCCATAAACAAAACTAATAACAACTCAAAACCAAGGCCACGTCCCGCCAGACAAAACTCACACTCTGCTAGACGTTGATATTACCTGTGCTGTTGTATGGATCTGAAGCATGAGTACATGCGCACGCAGGTGAGGCAGCTCTTGGGGTATTTGAGAGAAAAATTCTCCAAAAGATCTACAGGGTTGATCTGTTCTCGGACATTGACATATACATATCGAGCTGCAGCAGCGACTACGTTGGCTAGGTCATGCTGTGAGAATGGATGAAGATTCCCCCACTCACAAGGCCTATAAAAGCGAGAAAAATTGTGATTCACGCAGAAGGGGAAGAGCATGAATCCAATGGAAAGATAAGGAAGACAGCATCTCGGAACATGGTCTTTCAAACAACCGCTGTGTAACAAGCCAGCTAAGTAAGTAAAGGCGTGGATTTTCTTCTAGATATAAAATATTACCAAAGGATATTTTTGTAGGGGGAATTTTTAATTGTGGAAATTGCCAGTTTATGAGCGACAGAGGTAAAGGGTTGCTAATCCAGTAAACTATCTCACCTACAAACTATTCAATTGAGCAATTAAAACTGCCTAATATAAATCCGGACTTATATGTATTTGTTATTTAATCGTATTTAAGGCTTAGTTATTGGCGTGGATTTTTTAAGCAAACAAATGGCGCCCAATGTAAAGACCATTAGGGTCAATTTTTTTTTATGAAAAGCATCATAGATCCGTCTCTGTGAAATTCATATTGGGGTTTTTAAAACAAATTTGCACGGAGTTTTAACAAATATTTTTTCGAGTCCTACTTATAGGATCTTATTCAAGTCCTACCTATTTGAGTGGTATTATTTCGGCTCCTACTATACTTTTGAAAATATTTTTTTTAAGTCCTTGATACAGGTTTAACTTTTACAATAATATTATTTTTGTTCTTCTTGTTGTCGAGGATTTTTTAAACAAGGCCTAGCTGTGGACGCGGATACTTTTGTGGGAACATAAAAAAGCGTGAAATCATTGGTTTCTTAAATTTATTAAACTCCAATTACTTGATTACTCTCACACATTACACACCTCTGTTAATTATATATGTATGTATATACGTTTATAAAGGACAACAGACAAAGCAGTCGATCTGCATGTTGTTTCATTTCGTTCGTACGAGACATGCCACCAGCCTGACTGCATTGTCACTTGGAATTCTTATCATTTTCGCTTGAATCGTCACATGTTGGTTGTTATTGTTGTTGTCTTGGTTGTTGGAGATTGTTTCTTTCCTGCCAGCATCAAGGTGTTGTTGTAAATAATAAACTTTCTGGTTTAACCACACAGCGCCAATGAAGAGATCTAATTACAATATATGTACATAAATGTGTGAGACATACTATACACCTACATATATGAATATTATCGTCAAAGTTATGGAAAATGCGTAACAAACAGGCTGGATCAACAATGGTAGTTATTTGACAAAAAAGTCAAAGTGCGTACAGGCAATACGTGCAATCTGTGGTGGAAAATTTTGTATCCAGCCAATTTATTTTTATGGAAAAGATTGTAAATTCGTCTCTGTTAAAAATCATATTCGTTTTTACGAACATAATGTGTGTAGAGGTTAAAGTCCTAACAATGGGTACCTTATTCAAACGTCATAAAAATGGCGCCCAACATCAAAATCATTAGCTTGTCACAATTGTAATGACTGACTTCAAGCATTTTTAGGGATTGTCTACAGCAACAAAAAATTGGTAATATAGGTCAATGTATAAACAAATAGTAGTACAAACAAATTTCAGGATATTTGATAATGTCTAGCACTATATAATAATTTGTCAAATCTGGACAAATGAATGAACAAATGAAAATCTGATCACTGTAAAAAAGTGGCTATGCAAATATTTGTTTTAGGAATAAATCATAGTTAAACTTGCTATACTCTCCGCCATGTGGCAAGATTAAAGTCCTAAATATATACAGACAATATTAGACATCAGAATAATCGGCTGACAACGATTGCGTTCTTCAAAAGTAATATCCGATGTCGTACAAAAAATAAACATGTAACAAATGGCGCCCAACATGAAGACCATTGGCCTCTCATAGTAGTAATGACTCACTTTGGTCATTTTTAAAGTTTGGACTCGATGATTGGATGGACTTCTTTGAAAAAAGTAATATAGAGAAGAGAGAATTTGGGCGGATGAAGAATATGTTTGTTTGAAGTCCTTGTGAGGTTTATAAGAAACTAGTTAAAACTTCGTAAGCTTGACCCAACGTTTTATGTGTGGTTTATGTGATGTGCCTTCAAAATTCCGAGCGTACGGTTACATAGTGGCTCCACCAAAGCGTGTACCGATATACCACCTTAACAATACCAAGCATCTTAGGAATAAAAACCAGGAAAGCTCAAAAATCGGACGGGGCCGACTATATGACACCCTTCACCACTTTGGGTACATACAAGAGATGTTAATATCTACAATAACCTGTAGATAGAACAGACATAGAATCTTGGGAGGACCATTGAAATGGAATCGGGCGAAATTAAATATGCTATCTAGATTGATATTTTAACAAATTGAAAAAGACCAGACACATACCATTCTGATACCAATGAAAAATTGCATGCAAACGGGCAGACTTGGATTCTTTGGTGTACCATTTGTATGAAGTCGGCTAAAATTATGTATGGGAGCTTGTTTTTTTTTTTTTGTTATCACTCTATATTAAATTTAATACACTCTGCCAAATTTCGTTGAAATCGAACAAACATAGGCCTTCGGTGCGCCATTTACATAAAATCGAACGAATATATATAAGACCTTTATCAAAATCTAAACTGATTTCAACAAATCTAAATGTGAACCGATTTTTACAAAACTTCGCAGTCATCAGCCTGGACCTAATTCAGTACTCTGTGCAAAATTTTGTCCCAATCGGACAACTATTGGAAGTTTGATGCATCATTTACATAAAATCGGACGAAACTATATATGGGAGCTATATCTAAATTTGAACCGATTTTCTCCAATTTCAGTAAAGTTCGTCCTTGGTCCAAATTAGTGAACTGTGCCAAATTTCATCCAAATCGGATCATAAATGCGAACTGTACTTTGTTCACAAAAATACATGGACGGACGGACAGACGGACATGCGTAAATCGACTCAGAAAGTGGTTCTATGCATATTCTCAAATGGGTCTATCTCGATTCCTTTTGCCTGTTACAAACATATGCACAAAGACATAATACCCTGTACCACAGTGTGGTTAAGGATATACAAATGAGTGTGAAATGTTTAGAATGAAATCGGAAACTTAATTCGATTAATATAGGATTTACAAATTTTCCAAATTTCTACCCTTAATGCCATCGAACATAATAATGGCTTGGTTAAAATATTAGGTTGTGAAAAATACCGTTCTAATCTAATTATATTTTTAATGAAATATTCAGCAAAATGTTCACAATATTACAGAGAAGTGTCGGTAGGATTGAACCCATATTTCCCAATTTTAATATTAATATAAGTTTGAAAGAATCATTTTCAGTGGGAATTATTTAAAAACCAATACCGACCATAATTAAAATTTTACTACCATTTAGTACATATGTTCTATTTCCAAAACTACCTCCATATCTTCTCACCAATTCTGACCGTAACAGAAATCTAGTTCAATTGTAATACTTATTTCCAAATTTCCCAAAGTACCAATATACCTCAATTCTACAATGCAGTAGTAATCTTATTTCATTTTTCCAGCTCTATCGGTTCACCCAAAATACAAAATATACCAAATATAGTACCTTTTAGTACTTTTCGTAAACATAAGCACAAATACCTCAACAATCCAATAGAAATCTTATTTGTCAATTTTAGGCTTCCAGCCCTATCGGTTCACACAAAATTCAAATTGTACTAAATTTAGTACCATTTAGTATACATTAGTACGAATATCCAAAAGTACTTACGTATTTCAATTCTACAATGCAGTATTAATCTTATATACAAATTTCTGTACTTCAGCTCTATCGATTTACCCAAATTGTACCAAATATAGCACCATAGCACATAAGTACAAATTTCTACAACTACCTACATATCGCTATTTTACACTCCGACGTTTATGTTGTTAATTTCAAATTTCAGGATTCCAGCTTCATCCGTTTCTTTAAATTCAAATTGTACTTTAGTACTTTTTTAGTACAGTTTAGTACTTTTCGTATACATGAGTACACTTTCAAATCATCTTTTTAGCTGTATTGTTTCGCATGCTACGGAATTTTACTAACTATAGGAAATTTAGTACCTTTCGTACAATTATTGTTCTAATGTCCAAACATTGCAGTTCACCAAATACAAATGGTACCATATTTAGTACTTTTCGTTCCGTCCTAATACGAATATCCAAAAACCCAGCCTTATCTGACACCTTTGGACCAAGAGTGACCCTCACCCCAAATTGCAAATTCTAGCATCAGCCGTTTCGTCTGGGGGGTATTGACGAATCTCTGAATATTGTGTGTGGGAGAGGGGGATTCAATTAGTATTAAACGCTAATTTTGATATCGAGCGAAGTTAGCACCTATGAAATCATACAAAGATTTGTATTGATAGCTATCTGGACATGCGTATGTTGTGAACGGTTGTCAGGTATGCTTATTTGAAGATATAAGGCCTTTACCCAGTAGAAAGTGTCTTGCAGACAACATTAACGAATCGGGCAAGACAATGGCAATTCCTTGAAGACACTTTGCAGACAACAATGTGAGATCCTTGACGAAATTTTCACACAAGTGTCGCAGTATTCATGCAAGACAACTTGGGCGACAAAGTAAGCGAAGTTGTCGTTGACGACAACTTCGGCGACAAAACTCCCTACTTTTCGTTGACGGCTATCATCGACTATGTCGTTCACACAGTCATTGACGACTGAATACCCATTGTCATCAATCATACCCCATTAAAAATTAAAATAAAAATATACGTACATATACATTTTCAATTTATATTTTTATAGCATGTAATTTATTATATGTCAAGAATTATACATTGCATTTACGTTTATAATAATATAAATAAACACATTGCATGATAAGTTGTCGAGATAATTTTCTCCATTTTAACATCATCTGTAGAGAAACAACAACATTAAAACGCTTTAAAATCTTTCAGATATTACTTACAATATTTCACCAATTGCCATTTATTTGCCCCATCCTAAGAGTAAAAGAAAGCATTTAAGAAATTATACAAATAACTAGCAAAGTACCCGCTACTTCGTATGCGGAAAGGGAATAAAAAATATTTCATATGGAAATCGTGAATACCGTATAATTAGTTGTACTATAGTTCTGAATTCCACCTCAAGTTTATTACCATTAAGTACTCTTCATACACATAAGCACTATTTTCCGAAATCCACACTTTAGCAAAAACGTACAGGTTCCACATGTAACTCCATTTAGAACTTTTCAAACACATAATTATAAATTTTCAAGACTATCTCTATACCGTCACCTCCACTAAATTTAGTACCGAAAACCCTTTGGTCCTTCTTTCTAATCTCTGTCAATGACCAACATTCTAAATTTTAGGTTTCCAGCTCTCTCCGTTACAGAAATTCAAATTACCTGCGTAAGTCCAAATTTAAGAATTTCAGCTCTATCTGTTCTTACTTGTAATTTTCCTACACTCCCAGAGTAACCTAAGTTGCAACATTCAGGATTCGAGTTCTACCCGTTCACCAAAGTCCAAATTGTACCAAATTTTTTGGTTGTCGTACCCAAAGTACAAATTTCCAAAAATACCTCAGTCAAGCACTCCAATAACAACCTTAGGTCCACATTTAAAGATTCCAGCTCTATTCGTTCACCAACATCCAAATTGTACCATTTATTACTTTTCGTAGACGTAAGTATGAGTTTCTAAAACTGCCTCAATATCCCACTGAAACAGTAATTTTATTCATTAATTTCAGGATAACAGCACTATCTCTTCACATAGATCCAAATTGTACCATATTTAGTACTTTTCGTACTCATGAGTTCGAATTTCCAACACTGTCTCAATCCTTTGCTATAAGAGTAATTTTATTTTCAAATCCTTCCATCACTATCCTTTCATTTAGTACAGATAATTACGTATTTTTAAAACTACCTCATCCTACACTCCAACCTTATTTTTAAGTCCATATATTAGGATTCCCGCCCACACAAAACGAATTGTACCATATTTAGTACCAATTAGGTCTTCTCGTATCCATAAGTACGAAATTCCAATACTTCCTTAATCTTGTAATTTTAATTCCAAATTTACATTTACTATCTCTATCCGTTAACTCGAATCAAAATTGTACCAAATTTTTTTACCATTTAGTACACATAATTACGAATTTTAAAAAATTACCCACATATCTCAATTCTGCACTCAAACTGTAATATTAATTCAAAATTTCAGAATACAGCCCCATCCGTTCACACATTTGTAATTAAACATTTCTTAAACTATGTCAATCCTACACTCCAACAGTAATTTTAATTTAAAAAAATTCGGGAGTCCAGCTCTATCCGTTCACACGTAATCAAGTTGTACCAAATATAGTACTATTTAGTAGTAGATAGGTGATATGCTTCCATATCTCAATTCTATATTCAAACATCAACCATTAGTCCAAATTATTGGTTTCCAGCTCTCTCCGTTCACCCAAATCCATCTAGTGCCGTTTAGTACTTTTCGTACACATAAATACGAGTTTCCAAAGATGTCTCTATAGCTCAATCTTCAACAGAAATCTTAATTCCAAATTTCAGGTTTTCAGTTCTATCCTTTCAAGCAACATACAAATTGTACTAAATATAGTACCATATATACCTTTCGTACCAAAAAGTACGAATTTCATTTTAATTCCCAATTTGAAGACTTCAGCTCTAACTGTTCACCTAAATCCTACTTCCACCAAATTTAGTACCAATTAAGTACTTTTCATACAAATAAGTAAGATTTTTTAAAGCTAATTCCGATTATCAAGATTCCATCTGTACACACTCAACTGAAGGTAAATAGTACGGAATTTAGTACCATTTTACACTTTTTATACACATAGGTACGAATGTTTTAAACCATTTTCGTACATCAACACCACTTCCCAACATGTATTCCATTTAAAATGTCAAGATTCCACCTATATATGTTCAATATATATACAATAGGAACTAAATTCAGTAAAGTTTAGTACCTTTAGTGCACTTATTGGTCGAATTTCCAAAAACCCTTTTGCACATCTTTCTAACTTTCCATCAGTGACCAACATTTCAAATTACAAAATTCTAGCTCTTCTCGTTCGCTAATAAAAAGGGTAGTACCAATTTCCAATACTTCTTACTAAACCCACACCCCACAGTGATTCTAAATCCCAAGTTTCAGAATTCCAACGCTATCGGTTCACTCACAATCCAAATTGTACCAAATTTAATACACAGTAGAATGAATTTCCAAAACCTCCAACTTATCCTAACCCTACAACCCCACAGTGACCCTAAATCCAGGTTTCAGGATTACAACTCTATCGGTTCACTCACAATTCAATTTGTACCAAATTTAGTACACTGTAGTACGAATTTCCAATACTTCCTACAGACCCCAATCCTACACCCTCACAGTGATCCTAAATCCAAGTTTCAGGATTCCAACTCTATCGGTTCACCATCAATTCTAATTGTAAAAAATTTAGTACATAGTAGTACCAATTTCCAAAACTTCCTACATACCCCAATCCTACACCCCCACAGTGATCCTAAATTCAAGTTTCAGGATTCTAACTCTATCGGTTCATCCACAATTCAATTTGTACCAAATTTAGAACACTGTAGTACGAATTTCCAAAACTTCCTACATACCCCAATCCTACACCACCACAGTGATCCTAACTCAAAAAATCAGGATCCCAGCTCTATCGGTTCACCCTCAATTCAAATTGTACCAAATTTATTACATAGTTGTACCAATTTCCAAAACTTCCTAAATATCCCAATCCTACACCCCCACAGTGATCCTAAATCCACGTTTCCGGATTCCAACTCTATCGGTTCACCTACAGTTAAAATTGTACAATATTAAGTACACAGTAGTACGAATTTCGAAAACTTCTTACTTACCCCAAACATAGATGCTAAATCCAAGTTTCAGGATTACAACTCTTTCGTTTCACTCACAACTCAAATTGTACCAAATTTAGTACACAGTAGTACGAATTTCCAAAACGTCCCACTGAACCCAAACTTTAACCCCCAGAGTGATCCTAAATCCAAGATTTAGGATTCCAACTCTATCGGTTCACCCACAATTCAAATTGTACCAAATTTAGTACACATTACTAAAAATTTTTAAAACTTCCTACATATCTCGATCTTACACCCCAACAGTGATCCTGACTCCAAATTTCGTGATTCTAGCTCTATTGGTTTGCATAAAATTCAAATTGTACTAAATTTAGTACCATTTAGTACCCATGAATAAAAATTACTGAAACTGGGTAAAAAAATTCCAAAACTACGTACATTCCCAATCCTACACTCCGACGGTAATGTTAATTTCAAATTTCAGGATTCCAGCTCGATTTTTATCTCCAAATTAAATTTGTACCAAATATAGTATCATATAGTACTTTTCGTACACATGAGTACACGCTTCCAAAACCATCTCCTTAAATGGACTCTACATCTCATCCCTAATTCGCATTCCAAATTTCAAGTTTTTAGCTCTATCAATTCACATGGTACGAAATTGTACAAAATTAAGTACATTTTAGTACTTTTCGGATATTTATAGTTCGAATTTCCAAAAACCCGTTGATACATATATCCTACACTCAGCGACCACCAATCCAAATTTCAGAGTTCTAGCTCTACCGGTTCGTCAAATACAAATGGTATCACATTTAGTACTTTTTAGTACTTATCGTACCGTTCTAGTACGAATTTCCAAAAACCCTTTTGTACATCTTCCTAACTATACATCAGTGACCCACATTCCAAATTTCAGAATTCTAGCTCTTCCCGTTCGCCTAATACAAAGGGTACCATATTTGGTACATTTTAGTACTTTTCGTACCCTTCTAGTTCGAATTTCCAAAAACCCAGCCTTATCTCACGCCTACACACCAACACCAACCCACACTCAAAATTTCAAGCTTCTAGCTTTAGCCGTTTCGTCTGGGCGATGATCTGTCAGTCACTCACTCACTCACTCACTCACTCACTTAACACTAAGCTCTTTTATATATATAGATTATCTATTCCGTTAAACTGACCTATTTTAACCGAGATTCTTAATTCGTATATATTTAAATTTAACCTAAATTTCTTATACATATATTTTTTCAGAAACATTTTTTCTCTTCGTTTCTGTCAATATTTCATAGTACACTCGATTAAGACTATTTTTGTTTTGTTTTCATATTTCGAGAAGAACGACATTTTCGACGACATATCATGTGTTTAGTCATGAATGATAATTCCATAAATTTCGTCAACGTTTCGTCAATGAAATTGTCACGCAAGAGAGTATTTTCTACTGGGTATTTATTATTTTATTTATATACACGACATAACATACATATAACTTATCCCAGTAGAAAGTGTCTTGCAGACAGCATTAACGAATCGTGTAAGACAATGGCAATTCCTTGAAGACAACAATGTGAAATCGTTGACGAAATTTTTAAACAAGTGTCGCAGTATTCATACACGACAACTTGGGCGACAGGGTAAGCGAAGTTGTCGTTGACGACAACTAACGCGACTAATCTCCCTACTTTTCGTTAACGGCAGATTCCCTTCCTGTCGTTTACACATTCGTTGATGAATTGTCATCACCTATTGTCATCAATCTTGTCGTCAATCATACCTCATTTAAAATTCAAATAAAAATATATATACAGTGAGTGTAATAAGTATTTTGCCTCAATAAAAATTTGAAAAAATTCCAATTTATGCGCCTAAAGCCAGAAAACTGAAGATGTAAAATGAATTATGTATAATGGAGTACGTTTGTGGACATAATCACAGCGAAAGACCTATTGGTCTCGAAGATATCGGCCGAAATATATAATAACCCAAAAATGTTTATCACAAAAAAGTATTTTGCTTTTTATTATTATTTTAGAAAAAATGTTACATAGAACACGTTTGGTCTTTTTATAGTTACCATTGCGGGTAACGACATAATATAAGTGATTTGGAAACGATTCCAATAAACCACGGCATTTTTTCGCGAGTATTTTCCACATTTACGTTCAATACATTCTCCAGCAATATTTCATTCAATATTTGGTAATTTCTCGTCCTAATCTCAAAATCAGAGTATTAAATATAGTCGTCGCGGCTTCAAAACATCCGAAATATGTTAAGAAGAATAAAAAGGAGGTTTTACAAAATATATCGCGAGGACAGGACCTTAAAAACTATTAAAACCAAAATCCGACAAACAAATTATTTAAAAAAATATCGCGAAACTCCATTTTTATAACTTCGAAAACTTTATGGTTAATTTTTACTCATCTAGGAACCAAAATATACGATGAAAATAGCATGAAGGAGGTCAGATTCAAATATATGGACGGTTTTCTGGCAATAGAAATACATCTTATTTCGAAAATAAATACATCGACCCGTTTATTCCCTACTGCATTTTATTCGCAACTGATGGTGTTAATCGGAGATAAAATATAGAATGCGTATTAGCCACCAGCAAACACAGTTTTTCAAAAGACAATAGGATTTGACGAATAATGATGTTTTCTCCCAACTTCATGTATTGTTTTTTATTACTATTGCATTAGAGCTGTTCATATCTTTGAATCTGACCCCCTTATTGGTATTTACATTGCATATATTGGTTCCTAGATCAATATTACTGGACCATACAAATTTCGAAGTCAGAAAAATTGGGTTTCGCGAATTTTTTATTAAATAATTTGTTTGTCGGATTTTGGTTTTTATAGTTTTTAAGGTTGTGTCCACGCTATATATTTTGCAAAACCTCTTCTTTATTATTCTAAACATATTTGGGATGTTTTGAAGCCGCAATGACTATGTTTAATACTCTCATCATAAGATTAGGACGAGAAAATACGAAATATTAAATGAAATACTTATGGAGAATTTATTGAATGTAAATGTGAGAAAATACCCACGAAAAAATGCCGTGATGTAATGGAATCGTGGTCAAAACGCTTATAGTATGTGGTTAACCGCAATTGTAACTATAAAAAGACCAAACGTGTTTAATGTAACAATTTTTTCTAAAATAATAATAAAAAGCAAAATACTTTTTTGTGATGAACATTTTTGGGTTATTATATATTTCGGTCGATATCTTCGAGACCAATAGGTCTTCCGCTGTGATTCTTGCACAAATACGATCTAAATATGTCCACAAATGTACTCCATCATACATAAGTCATTTTACATCTTTAGTTTGCTGGCTTCAGGCGTATATATTGGAATTTTTTCAAATTTTTATTGAGGCAAAATACTTTTTACACTCACTGTACATATTTTTCATTTATATTTTTTATAGCATGATATTTATTATATTACAAAAACATACCTTATATTTACATAATATCATACAATATACATAAGCAGATTTGCCCCTTCTTAAGAGTACAACATTGCATTTAAATAATGGTATAAATAATTATATATTCTTTTAATCTTACCTATTTTTACGAAGAAAACACGTCTTCTTTATCTAAAATTTCTTATACATACATATATTTTTTCAGAAAAAAATGTTTATTTGTTTCTGTCAATATTTCATAGTACACTTGATTCAGACTATTTTTGTTTTGTTTTCATATTTCGAGAAGAACGACATTTTCGACGACATATCATGTGTTTAGTCATGAATGACAATTCCATAAATTTCGTCAACGTTTCGTTAACGAAATTGTCACGCAAGAGAGTATTTTCTACTGGGATATTGCAAAAATGTTGCTTGGAAAATATAAATCGACATCTCGATAAACGTAATAATCGACTTTATAGCTCTTTACATGATCACACTTGTAATTGCTACTCTATAGCCCTCTTTACCACCTTCCCCACAAGATCGCTGTAAAAATACCTTCCCATTCACATTGTAACACATATTTGCATGTTAGTTTGTTTTATTCACCTAAACGAATGAAAATTTGTCATCACCTAAACATTTTGTTACATTTCATAATTGTAGGCCTAACAAACACACAAAATAGGTGTACACACATACTCAAATTAGCTTCTTTAATTGGTAACGATTTCTATTTTGTTAATAAAAATGGCTAAATGCTTACCAATTGAATTTAAATTAAATAACAAAAAAAAACACCGAACAACAAAAGCTTTATCTCAATTGGTGGTAATTTCTGATGATGAGCCTGAAAGTATGCAATGGTTTTTGTTTACAATAGTAATGGTTAATTAATGGGGGAAACAGTGGTTAGAATGTATATTAACATGGCATTATCTTAATATATAAAATAGCTTAGTGTTAAGTGAGTGAGTGCTTGACTGAGAGATCATCGCCTAGACGAAACGGCTAAAACTAGAAGCTTGAAATTTTGAGTGTGGGTTGTTGTTGGTGTGTAGGCGAGAGATAAGGCTGCGTTTTTGGAAATTCGAACTAGAAGGGTACGAAAAGTGCTAAAATGTACCAAATATGGTACCCTTTGTATTAGGCAAACGGGAAGAGCTGGAATTCTGATATTGGGAATGTGGGTCACTGATGAAAGTTAGAAAGATGTACAAAAGTGTTTTTGGAAATTCGAACTATAAGTTTACGAAAAGTACTAAACTTAATTAAATTTAGTTTTAATTGTATATATATTGAACATAAATAGCTAGAATCTAGAAATTTAATATGAACTACAGGTTGGGAAGTGGTGTTGATGTACTGAAATGGTTTAAGACATTCGTACTTATGTGTAGAAAAAGTACAAAATGGTACTAAATTTGGTACTATTTGCATTTTGTTGAGTGTAAAGAGATGGAGTAGCTTTAAAAATCGTACTTATGTGTAGTACTAAATTGTACAAGATTTGGTGCTTGTTGTATTGTGCTTGAACGGATAGAACTAGACACCTGAAATTTGGAATAATGATTACTGTTGAAAATTAAGCTATAGAGACACCTTTGCAAAATCGTATTTATGTGTACGAAAAGTACTAAACAGTACTAGATTTGGTACAATTTGGATTTGGGTAAACGGAGAGATCTAGAAACCTAAAATTTGGAATAATGGTTGCTGTTGGAATGTAGAAGTGAAATGGGGAAGCATAGCACTTATATGTACTTAATGGTACTATATTAGGTACAACATGATTATGTCTGAACGAATAGAATTATGGAATTAAAATTAAACAGCATATACATTAAAACTTTTTACCGGGTTAACCTACTTTATGAGGATTTATTTGACATATATGCAAAGGAATTGACAATTGCAACCCACTCGGTTAACGAAATCCAACTGTTCGAGTGTTGGATTGAGGTAGTTTAGGAAATTCTTAACTATAGTACTATGGTTTTTGTGAACGGATAGGGCTGAGATCCTGAAATTTTGAATTAAAATTACAGTTGGAGTGCAGGATTGAGATATGTCGGTAGTTTTGAAAAAACGTAATTATGTGTACTAAATGGTATTAAATTTGGTACAATTTGGATTTAAGTGATCGGATAGAGATGGAAAACATAAATTTGTAATTGAAAATGGTACTAAGTTTAGTACAATTCAGGTTTGAGTGAACGGATAAAGATGGACAACTTATATTTGAATATGAAATTGCCGTTAGAGAGTTGGAAATGCGAACTGATAAGTACAAAAAGTACTAAATGGTACTAAATATGGTACAATTTGGATCTATGTGAACGGATATGCAAGGAACCTGAAATTTATGATTAAAATTACTGTTGGAGTGTATAACTGAGGAAGGTTTGAGCGGCTTTATTTTTGTCATGCTCAAGGATCGATGTGAAAGTGTCGAATATGGTATCAAGAATGCATGATGCACCACGCCATTGCAATCGAAGAAAACCGTGAGCAAAATCCTTGGTGAGTATATGAAAGCCATAGAAGGAAAAGTCGCGAATTCCAAGAAGGCGAATATTTCTTTTAAATTCAAATTAAGTTTTAAGACGATGAACATCGGTGCATACGACTTCCGACTTTTTCCTTCTGGGGTTTTCATATACTCACCAAGGTCTTTTATTCCCCATTTTCGGAAATTGTATATGCCGTTTGTTATTTGAGCTAATATTTACCACTTACATAAAATTTAACGAAAATATATATGATTTTCACGAAACTTAGCACACATCATTCTAGACTTTATTCAATATGCTGTGCCAAACTTCCTGGAATTCAAAAGACATATAGGGGCTTTGGTGTGCCATTAACATAAAATCGGTCTGGTCTTAATTCAATATGCCGTACCAAATTTTCTACAAATCGAAAGAAATACAGGGGCTTTGGTGCTCCATTAACATAAAATCGGTCGAAAATATATATGGGAACTATATCGAAATCTGAACTGATTTTCACGAAACTTAGCACTCATCATTCTAGACGTAATTCTGTACGCTGTGTCAAATTTCGTGCAAATCGAAAGATATATAGTGACCTTCGTGTTCCATTTAAATAAAATCGGAAGAAAATATATATGGGAGCTATATCTAAATCTGAACCGATTTTCACGAAACTTAATACATAGCATTCTAGACCTAATTCAGTATGCTGTGCCAAATTTCGTGGAATTCAAAAGATATATAGAGACTTTGTGCGCCAATTACATTAAATCGGACGAAACTATATATAGGAGCTATATCGAAATCCTAACTGATTTTCAAGAAACTTAACACACAACGCTGCAGACTCAATTCAGGCCGTTATTCCAAATTTCGCGTAAATCGAAAGATATATAGGGGCTTTGGTGCACCAATATATATGGGAGATATATCTAAATCTGAACCGATTTTCACGAAACTCAACACACATCGCTGTAGACTCAGGTCGGTACGCTATGCCAAATTTCGTACAAATCGAAATATAGTGACTTTCGTGCACTATTTATATTAAATCGGACGTAAATATATATTACAGCTATACCCAATTCTCAACCGATTTTCACGAAACTTAGAATACATCATTACAAACTCAATTAAGTACGCTGTGAAAAATTTCGTGCAAATCGAAAGAAATATAGGGACTTCCGTGCTTCGTTAACATAAAATCGGACAAAAATATATATGGGAGCTATATGCAAATCTGAACCGATGTTCATGAAACTTAACACAGATCAATCTAAATTTCATTCAGTACGTTATGGCAAATTTCGTTCAAATTGAAAGAAATATAGGGACTACGGTTCTTCATTAAAATAAAATCGTACGAAAGTATGTATGGGATCTATATCTAAATCTGAACCGATTTTCATGAAACAGATCAATCTAGACTTAATTCAGTACGTTATGCCAAATTTCGTGGAAATCAGAACGTATATAGGGACTTCGGTTACCATTTACATTAAATCGGATGAAAGTATATATGGGAGCTATATCAAAATCTAAACCGATTTTCATGAAACTTAACACACATCAGGGGGCTTTGGTGTTCCATTTATATATATATATATACCACTGTGTGTTCCCCTCATGATATAAGAGGAACTTAATGATATATTTGCTAATTTTTTGTAACTGAATAATTTTTGAGTAAATAATAATTATCATTAGTATTTTTTTCATATCCTGAATAACAGTAATCATCAGCTGTCGACTATAAAACCTGGATGTCATAAATAATATTCCAACACTCTAGTCAGGAACACTCGGCTCGTTAAGTCTCATTATCTTCAATGGAACTACTTCGAACACCATTCTATCAAGAAGCTCCCAGAGCATTTATATTTCAAGACAACTATGGAAGACGGCGATTTAGTGGGGAAAATTTACTACTTCTATCGTATTTTGCTCATCTCCACGATATGGAACTGGAGTTGGTCATGCAGCAGGACTTTAATATAACACAGGTGAAACAACTCATAAAGGAAGGATTTTATAATATATCAGTGCACCGTTCGACATATTATAATCCGTTGGGAAATATAACCTTCAGTTATCCCTTTGAGAAATCAAAAATTTGCATAATGGTGCCGTCGGAGAAAGAGTTGCCACATTATTGGTATTTGGTATGGCCGTTTGATGTCTATATTTGGCTATTGTTCTGTTTAAGTATTCCCTATGTGGCCTTGTGGATGTCGCTTTCGAAAGATGGAAGGCGAAGGAGGGGGTTCTGTGATAATTTATTATCGAGTTGGGCTATTTTGCTTTCCACCGCCAACAGCCATTTAAGGATGTCGAATATTGCAACACACCTGCAGATAATCTATATTCTCACCACATTTTTGGGATTTATATTGAATGGCTATTATTGCTGTTATCTGGCGGTGTATAATGTCCGGCCCGTATTTCAACCCTATTTGAGGACGCTGAGGGATTTGAAAAAATCTAACTTGGAAATAATAATACCACGACATATTGCAACGGAATTCAATAATAACCCCCATGTCGACTTGTCATCCATCCGGGAATTAATTGTCAACATGTCGTATCGTGATGTTGGTAAACTCCTCAGAAGTCAATCGCGTTCCTATGCCTTTGTGATGACACGCGATGATTGGTTGTTCATTGAAAAACTTCAAAGGCATTTGATACAACCGAAATTTCAAATAACCGATATTTGTTTTTCGCACATTTTTAACAGTTATCCCCTGCAGAAGGGTTCGAAATTTGCCGCCTCATTGGATTTCTTTATTCTGCTGGTACATGAATCGGGTCTATGGCAACAATGGCAGGAGAAGGCTTTTCGTGCCGTAACCCATTCAAAACAATTTCAAGTTTTGAAAGATTTATATCCGGTGAGGTCTTTGGATTTGGGCTACTATAAAGTGGCTTGGATCCTATTGGGATTTGGGAATATTGTGGCTGTGATTTGCTTTTGTATGGAATATTTAATATTTCGATGGAAAAAATAAAAATTATGGGTAATTTTTTTAAATAAATAAAATTATGAATGTCAAAATGAAAAATGAAATTTCTGTGTCCTAGCCAAGGCGTAGATTTTTTAATAATTTTTTGTCTGAGGCCCAGTCAAAGCGTAGAATTTTTAAATAATTTTTTTTTTGTCTGAGGCCCAGCCAAAGCGTAGATTTTTTAAATAACTGTTTTCGAAGGCCCAGCAAAGGCATTGATTTTTTTAATAATTGTTTTCGAAGGTCCAGCAAAGGCATAAATTTTTAAAATCATTTTTCTGAGGCCAAGCCAAGGCGTAGATTTTTTTAATTAGTTTTTCTGACAAGGCGTAGATTTTTTTAATTAGTTTTTCTGACAAGGCGTAGATTTTTTTAATAATTTTTTGTCTGAGGCCCAGCCAAGGCGTAGATTTTTTAAATAATTTTTTCTGACAAGACGTAGATTTTTTAAATAATTGTTTTTCAGAGGCCCAGCCAAGGCGTAAAGTCATAGATTTTTTAAATAATTTTTTCTGATGTCCAGCCAAGACGTAAAGGTTTAGATTTTTTAAATAATTTTTTCTGATGCCCAAGCAAGGCGTAGATTTTTTAAATGATTTTTTTTTTGAGGCCCAGGCAAGGCGTAGATTTTTTAAATGATTTTTTCTGAGGCCCAGGCAAGGCGTAGATTTTTTTAAATGATTTTTTCTGAGGCCCAGGTAAGGCATAGATTTTTTAAATCATTTTTTGACTGAGGCCCCTACCAAGGCGTAGATTTTTTAAATCATTTTTTGTCTGAGGCTCCTACCAAGGCGTAGATTTTTTAAATAATTTTTTGTCTGAGGCCCCAGCCAAGGCGCAGATTTTTTAAATAATTTTTTGTCTGAGGCCCCAGTCAAGGCGTAGATGTTTTAAATAGTTTTTTGTCTGAGGCCCACCCAAGGCGTAGATTTTTTAAATAATTTTTTGTCTGAGGCCCAGCCAAAGCGTAGATTTTTTAAATAACTTTTTTGTCTGAGGCCCAGCCATAGCATAGATTTTTTAAATAATTGTTTTCGAAGGTCCAGCAAAGGCATAGATTTTTAAAACAATTTTTATTAGGCCCAGCCAAGGCGTAGATTTCTTAAATAATTTTTTCTGACAAGACGTAGATTTTTTAAATAATTTTTTCTGACAAGGCGCAGATTTTTTAAATAATTGTTTGTCAGAGGCCCAGGCAAGGCGTAAAGGCGTAGATTTTTTAAATGATTTTTTCTGAGGCCCAGCCAAGGCGTAGATTTCTTAAATAATTTTTTCTGACAAGGCGCAGATTTTTTAAATAATTTTTTGTCTGAGGCCCCAGCCAAGGCGTAGATTTTTTAAATAATTTTTTGTCAGAGGCCCAGCCAAGGCGTACATTTTTTAAATAATTTTTTGTCTGAGGCCCAGCCAAGGCGTACATTTTTTAAATAATTTTTTGTCTGAGGCCCAGCCAAGGGGTAGATTTTTTAAATAATTTTTTGTCTGAGGCCCTCTTATATTTTCTATAGAGAATTTATATAGCTTCGGTGCAGGGTATAACAGTGTCGTTCATAATCGTTAAAGTTTTTTGTATGTTCAATATTTACAATATAACCAACAAAAACACCCCACCCATGTTGCACTTTTTTTGTATTGAACTTGACCGATTTGTGAGAAAATTGACTCGATTCTGTTTTTGCTTTGTTTGTGAAGAAAAAAAAAACAATAACAAAATTAGTACTAATGTTCTAATTAAGAGATGAGATTTGAAAATAAATAAAGAATATCGATTTAAAGGTGTAATAAAAATAATTCAGAACAACAACCCTATCAGTGTTTTAAAATCGATCTCGAATTAAAGACACATTTCAATAACGGATAACTTTTAATAAAATGAATAAAATTTTGTTATTATTTATTGCAATAATTATTGTGGCCATGTGTGATGTAAGCGAGGCACGTGGAGGTGGCGGGGGTCATGGAGGAGGTGGTGGTGGCCGAGGTGGAGGATTTGGCGGCGGTGGCAGAGGTGGGGGCTTTGGTGGCGGCGGAAGAGGAGGTGGTTTTGGTGGCGGCAGAGGTGGTGGATTTGGTGGCGGCAGAGGAGGTGGTTTTGGCGGGGGTCGTGGCGGTGGCTTTGGCAGAGGTGGCGGCTATGGATATGGAGGAGGATTTGGCGGTGGCGGTGCCTTTATTCCACCATTTCGTCGCCCATATCCATATTATGGTGGCGGTCTAGGTTTTGGTTTCTAAAAAAATGAAGAAGTGGTCAACGATTCAGAAAAAATATTTTTTAAATTCTTAATGAAATTAATTTAAAATAAAAATTGTTGAATTGTTGTTGAAGCACCACGAAAAATTACTAAATATATGATTATATATTAAACCACCGGTAGGAGCTGGTGCTCTATCTTTTTGGTCTTATCTATATATAGAACATTTTTTTGTTCGATTTAAAAATTTAGATTTTGAAATGACACGAAATTTTGCATAGCGTACCGAATTGAGTGTTGAATGGCGTGTATTAAGTTTTGTTGAAATTGATTCGGATTTAGATATAGCTCATAATGAATGTTTGAATGACACAAAATCATGTACGGCGCACAGTGCCTGAGAATCGGTTTTGGACACGTTTTTTTTTTTAACAGATCTCCTGTTTATCATTGGTCCTTCGAGACGGATCAATGACTGATTGTGGAGCGAGTGATGCTGAAGAATTTACCATAAACATGGAGGAATTTCAACCAGTTTGGCGGAAATTTGTCTTCTGAAGTGGAAAATTCACGAGCTGGACTTTTGCCAATTGGAAATCGTGTGACCGAGCCAATTGGAAATCGTGCGTGGAGTAATAATGTTGTAATTAAGATATCAGATACAAAAACGCAAATATCCATTTTAATGTGTAATAAAAATAATTCTGAACAAAAATAACTTTCAGTATTTTAAAATCGATCGTGAATTAAAGGCTTATTTGAATAACGGAAAAACTCTTATAAATGAATAAAATGTTGTTGTTATTTATTGCAATAATTATTCTTCTTAATATTTGTGATGTGAGTGTGGCACGTGGCGGCGGAGGAGGTGGTCGAGGCTTTGGTGTTGGCGGAAGACTAGGAGGTTTTGGTGGCAGCAAAGGTGGTGGTTTTGCTGGCGGCAGAGGAGTTAGTTTTCGTGGCGTCAGGAGAGGTGGCTATGGGAGAGGTTATTATAGCGGTGGCGGCTTCATATCTTCATATCATCGTTTTGCGGATTCTAGGGAATGAAGTGATCATCGATTCCAAAATATTTACAGATTATTCAAAATAAAGTATATATTAAATATTTTTTTCAAAATCTCTCTATCTCTATCTAAATACCTATTATTAATTCTATCTGTTGACTGTATATTTGGTAGCAATTTTTACCAATTTTTCCAGATAAGCTGGTAACACAGTGTCAGTCATGTTTAGTTGACATCTGACATTCCATTAGCATAAATTGGATTTATAAATATTAAAAAACGTTGATCATTTGTGGGGGAGGTACGAGGAGGAGTGTATCAATGGGTCCCATCTTCAGGCTTGGTAAAGATAATAGGTTTTTGCATAGTTTGGAAGAAATATTACAATGTGCAAAGTTTGGATGAAATCGGTTACTCACTGGGATAGTTATCGTGCCGACCAGACAGACTGACGGACGGATATTTATAAATCGACTCCAAATTGTGTGAAACTAATTTGGTCCAAAGAAACATGTGGTCTAAAACCAATATTTCGATGGAGCACATAAGGCCAAAACATGATAGCAGCACCAGATTCAAGCATCTCGATATACACAAGACCACCTGAATTTCTCTGATCAAGCAACGAAAAATCAAATTGACCATGTTGTGATAGACGGAAGACATTCGTCCAGTGTTTCAGACGTTCGATCGGTACGAAGAGCGAATATCGAATCGTGGCAGCCAAAGTTCGCAGAATCCTACTCCCCTCAACTTACCCACTTGCTTGACGAATGCACTCCTTGTCCCGATAACAATATAGAAGCACAATGTCAAAGAATTGCCCACTCCCTACAAACTGCAGCAAAAGCAACACTTGGGTACCAAAAACCACCATCGAGAAAAACACATCCTAAAGGGTAACACTGCAGACAATAGCAACACGTAATGCGATGGAAAATTATCGGGATAAAATTAGACGTATTTTCAGAAAACAACAAGAAAGAATAAGAAAACGTGAGCGTGATCAAATCGAGATGTACAGGAGTGAGAATGAAGTCCGAAATGTTTACCAACGAGTAAAACACGAAACCGAAAGCATTGGTGCGGGCACATCTTCCTATAGAGATGAAGAAGGAAACCAGATTCAGACAACGTGTTGAGGACCTGGAAGGAACATACAGGTTATAGAGTGTATACCTCCTAGTCAAGATGAGGTCAGAATAGCAAACAATCGGCTGAGGAATAATAAAGCAAAAAGTACCGATTCCCAGTCGAACTATTCACGACCGGTAGTCAGTAGCATGCACCAGCTGATCAGTACAATTTGGCTAGAGGAATGCATGCCCTATGATTGGAACCTCAGCATCCTGTGAACGGCTGAAGCCAATTGTCAATGACATTTTTGGAACATACCAATGCGGGCCTGGCAAATCCACCATTGACCAGATTTTCACTCTGCGCCAGATCCTGGAAAAAACACACTGCACCCATTCGTGTTTAAAGCGATGTCTGCGTTTGGCATTCCTGCAAAATGAATACGGCTATGCGTGATGACTTTAAGTGGCACAAGTTCAGCAGCTAGAGAAAGAAAGGACCTATCGAAGCCCTTCAATACCGAACGAGTATTCAGACAAGGTGGCAGTTTGTCGTGTGATCTTTTTAACATCCTTCTGGAAAATATCATACGAGACGCAAAGGTGATCAGAAATGCCACTCTGTACACCAAACAGCATTAGTTACTCGCCTACGACATAGACATAATGGGTCGAACATTGCGAGCGATAATAGCCACCTTTGAACGAATTGAAAAGAAGTCAGCCAAATTGGGACTGACAGTAAATGGCGCAAGCCGTCCAGTAGATCGGACAAACTGTGGAACTTGAAAACTACAGCTATACCTCGGTACCGCAATAAACCTCGGTACCGCCATAAACAAAACGAATAATATCAGCTTTGAAATCCGGAGAAGAATAGTGTTGACCAACTGATGCTACTATGGTCTGCGTAAGCAATTCAAAAGCAAGGCCACCTCTCGCCAGACCAAACTCACACTCTACAAGACGCTGATATTACCCGTGTTGTTGTATAGATTTGAAGCATGGGTACTTGCGCAAACAGATGAGGCAGCTCTTGGAGTGTTTGAGAGAAAAAATCTCCGGAAGACGTATGGGCCGATCTGCATCGATGGTGAATATCGCCGTCGAATGAACCATGAGCTATATCATCTATTCTCGGACATCGAAATAGACAGATGGATCGAGCTGCAGCGACTACGTTGGCTAGGCCATCTTTTGAGATGCCCACAAGACCGACACGCCTGGAAATCTTTTTTTATTCTCGGCTTATGGAACAACTATTCTGTCATAATCCAGCTAAGAAATTACATAAGGCCATTAGGCTGAGGATATATAAACATAAAATGTGCGATGTGAATTCGAACACTGTACCCGCCTTGCAACTCTCATTATAAGTTCTCCTTTAATAATGATATCAAAATGTTTATTTTTGTATAAAAATACTTTTTTATTTCGAAAAACTAATGGCAAGAACAATAACTTATAACTTAAACCAGTAAGGAAAGTTGTAAAGTCGGACGGGGCCGACTATATGATACCCTTCACCACTTTAGGTATATTCAACAGATGAATCCTAACAGACGTCGCATTTTTAAAGAACCAGTAAAATGAAATTGGATCCATAAACATGTCATTCTGCAAACGATACTAAATTTTTCATTTGGTCAGATATAGAAGCTATATCTAAATCTGAACCGATTTTTACGAAACTAAACACACATCATTCTAGACCTTATTCATTACGGACAAAATAGGACAATAGGACAAAAATATATATGGGATCTATATCTAACTCTGGACCGATTTTCATTCTAGACCTAATTCAGTACGCTGTACCAAATTTCGGACGGATATATATATATATATATGTATATATATATATATATATGTATATATATATATGGGATCTATGTCTAAATCTGGACCGATTTTCAGGAAACTTAACACACATCATTTTAGACCTAATTTAGTACACTGTGCCAAATTTCGTGCAAATCGAAAGATATATAGGGACTTTGGTGGACCATTTACATTGAATCGGGCGAACCTATATATGGGAGCTATATCTAAATCTGAACCGATTTTCATGAAACTCAGCACACATCATTTTAGGCCTAATTCATTACGCTGTGCCAAATTTCGTGCAAATCGAAATATATATAGGGACTTTGGTGCACCATTTATATGAAATCGGACGAAACTATATATGGGAGCTATATCTAAATCTGAACCGATTTTCATGAAACTCAGCACACATCATTCTAGGCCTGATTCATTACGCTGTGCCAAATTTCGTGCAAATCGAAAGATATATAGGGACTTTGGTGCACCATTTATATAAAATCGGACGAAACTATATATGGGAGCTATATCTAAATCTGAACCGATTTTCATGAAACTCAGCACACATCATTCTGGGCCTAATTCATTACGATTTGCCAAATTTCCGAAGATTCGGAAGATATATAGGGACTTTTTACATTAAATCGGACGAATATATATATGGGAGCTATATCTAAATCTGAACCGATTTTTCCCAATTTCAATAGGGCTCGTCCTTGTACCACAGTGTGGTGAAGGGTATAAATAGTAAATATGAAAAATAAGGAAAAATAAAAACAATTATATAACTTAATTATTTTTAACTAAATAAACGGCTCCAACTAATAACACCGTTGATGACAATACTGTGTACCAGACCTTTGTTAAAACCTGCAAAAATAAAATATTTGTGTAAATTTGTTGTAAATCCTTACAAAAATGTAATACTCACCTCATCCTGCCATTTACGATTAGCTATACACTTACTATACGGCATACTGGTAAAAGAGACACTATTGTAGAGTGGCACCCAAAAGTTGGGAAAGAAACGAAATAGGGTAGTGTCCAAAAATTTACGACACTTGAACGAGAAACGTTTTGTCAAATCACGCATTTCGACATAATTATACATGGCCAGATCACAAATGGCATGGGCATCCTTGACACGCCGATCTGTGAAAGTTTCCAGCGCTTTGCCTATTGTCATATTTGGTTCACGAAGAATGGAGAAGAGAAGAGTACAATCTTCCATGGCCGCATTCATACCTTGTCCATAATAGGGGACCATGGCGTGGGCAGCATCACCCAGCAGGAGAGCCTTGTCGGCAAAGTGGAAGGGGTCGCACTAAAAAATAAAAAAAAATCAATTAGTATTATAAAATATTCGAAATGAAAAATAATGTTTTTTTTTTAATCTACGCCTTGGGGATATTCAAAAAAATATTTTTTTAAAAATCCAAGCCCTGTGGATATTTGAAAAAATATTGTTTTAAAAATCCACTCCTTGCGAATATTTGAAACCAGTTAGGAAAGTAGTAAAGTCGGACTGGGCCGAGCCCTGTGGATATTTGAAAAAATATTGTTTTAAAAATCCACTCCTTGCGAATATTTGAAACCAGTAAGGAAAATAGTAAAGTCGGACTGGGCCGAGCCCTGTGGGTATTTGAAAAAATATTGTTTTAAAAATCCACGCCTTGTGAATATTTGAAACCAGTAAGGAAAATAGTAAAGTCGGACTGGGCCGAGCCCGGTGAACATTTGAAAAAATATTGTTTTAAAAATCCACGCCTTGCGAATATTTGAAACCAGTAAGGAAAGTAGTAAAGTCGGACTGGGCCGAGCCCTGTGGATATTTGAAAAAATATTGTTTTAAAAATCCACGCCTTGCGAATATTTGAAACCAGTAAGGAAAGTAGTAAAGTCGGACTGGGCCGAGCCCTGTGGATATTTGAAAAAATATTGTTTTAAAAATCCACGCCTTGCGATTATTTGAAGCCAGTAAGGAAAGTAGTAAAGTCGGACTGGGCCGTCTATATGATACCCTTCACCACTTTGGGTATATTGTACATATGTATCCATTGCATGTCATACTCATGGATTTCTGCAGCCTAACATAAATTTGTCCCTATAGCAAAATTGATACAGGCTATTCGGTACGCCGCACTGTTAAAAATTTCAATCAGACACCCGTTTGAAGCTATGGCTGCATCTGCACCAATTTCAACAAAAGCCAATAACGTCATTCAAGTCTCAATTTGATACGTTGTGCAAAATTTCGTATTAATCGGACAACCATTAAGAGTTTGGTGCATCATTTATGTAAAATCGGACGAAAATATATATGGGTGCTATATATAAATATGAACGGATCTTCACGAAACTTTGCACACGTCATTCTAGACTCAATTCAGTACGCTATGCCAAATTTCGTGCAAATCGAAAAATATATTCGGACTTTGGTGCAGCATTTACATTAAATCGGACGAAATATATGTAGGGCTATATCTTAATCTGAACCGATTTTCACGAAATTTAGCACACATCATTTTGATTTTTACGCAACCAAGCACACATCATCCTAGACTCAATTCTGTACGCCATGCCAAATTTCGTGCAAATCGAACAATATATAGGGTCTTTGGTGCACCATTTACATTAAATCGGACGAAAATATATATGGTAGCTATATCCAAATATGAACCGATTTTCACGAAACTTTGCACACATCATTCTAGACTTAATTCAGTACGCTTTGCCAAAATTCGTGAAAATCAAAATGTTTCCAGGGACTTTAGTGGACTATTTACCTAAAATCGGGCGAATCTATATATGAGAGCTATATCTAAATATGAACCGATTTTCAAGAAATTTTACACACATCATTCTAGACTCAATCCAGTTCGCAATGCCAAATTTCGTGCAAATTGAAGGACATATAGGGACTTTGGTACACCATTTAAATTAAATCGGACGAAACTATATATGGGAGCTATATCTAAATCTGAAACGATTTTCTCCAATTTCAACAGGGTTCGTCCTTGGGCCAAATAAGTGAACTGTGCCAAATTTCATCCAAATCGGATCATAAATGCGACCTGTACTTTAACAAAAATACATGGACAGACGGACGGACGGACATGCGTAAATCTACTCAGAAAATTATTCTATGCATATTCTCAAAAGGAACCATGGGTCTATCTCGATTCCTTTTGCCTGTTACAAACATATGCATAAAGACATAATACCCTGTACCACAATGTGGTGAAGGGTATAGAAATTCAATTAGTATCATAAAATATTCGAAATAAAAAATAATGTTTTTTTAATCTACGCCTTGGGTATATTTGAAAAAATATGTATTTTTAAAAATCTATGCTTTGGAGATATTTAATTTTTTTTTAATATTTTTTCCAATTTCCTTACCTTAATCGACAACAAAAACTGCGGTTTGGACTTAAAGAAATCCTTGATGAGCAACTCCTCGCCAATCAATGGCACAGCATCACAATAATATTTATGGAAAAATTCCAACAACTCCTTGGGTGTTGTAATACCAGCAAATACTTTAAAGGGCATTGACAAAGTAACCGTAAATGACTTATCTTGATTCGGCAGGGCAATCATCATAAATTCATTCCTAGGCCAAATGTGTAAATAATTTGGTGGCATTTGGAATTCACCATTCTTGGCGGGAATACACAATTCCAAATAGCCATGTTCAATATACTCCTGTGAGAAATTGAAGCCCAATGTCTTGGACATTTGTTGGCGTACCGCACTAAAGGCGCCATCACAGCCAACAATAAGATCAGCTGTAGCTTCGGCCAATGGCTGGTCCCCATAGTCGCTACAAAAACAAATGAAGATAAGAAATGTTTAATGCTTCTCGTTTTTTCGGTTTTATTTACTTTTCATTCATAAGATAGAGATAAGCCAACAACAACGACATCGGCAACTTACCATTGAAAACGCATGGAACCCTCTTGAAGATTTGCCGTTTTCAGTTTGTGGCGAAAGTGATACTGTATGTTGGGGAATTTTTCACCAGCTGTAAAAGAAAAACAAACAAATAAATTTCAACGCGTGTCAAATCCTCCCCTTTTGGAAATTTTCCAAAGCTGATCTACTTACCATTTAATAAAATTTCATTTAAATGTTTACGACCCACCGAGTAGAGGCATTGGTTGGTACAAGGGTCATATAGGACCACGGAGGTTTGACCCTTAATGTCATGCAACATACGACCACGCATTGGTATGGCTGTTGACAGCACCACATCTTCTAGGCCCACCTCAGCTAATGCCTTGCGTCCTCTCTGTGAAAGAGCTAAATTTATACTACGACCCTGCACCAGTTCGGCTGTTCGAATGTCTTCACGATATTCATATAAATCAACTTTGTGTCCATTGCGAGCAAAATTTAAAGCGGCCAATGAACCAACCTACAACATATAGAAGCAGAAAAAAAATCAATAATGGGCATTTGTTGTGTTATTTTGTTCAAAACTCTTTACAAACGAGTAGCATGAAAATACTACGAGGGCTGATATACGCTGGTGAGGTATTCTAAAAAAATTTTAACAAATCTACCACTCTGACATGCTCGAAAAAAATATTATTTAATGAATAGCCGATTCTGAGATATTCGAAAAAATATTATTAAAAAAATTCACTCCTCTGAGATGTTCGAAAAAATATTATTTATAAAATCCACTCCTCTGAGTTGTTCGAAAAAATAGTTTTTTTTATAAAATCCACTACTCTGAGATGTTCGAAAAAAAATATATTTCGAGAGAACCACTTTGATATATTCTACATATATCCTAATAGACGTCGCCTTTTCAAAGGAACATTGACATGAAATTGAAGGAAATTAAATATGAACGAATTGAACGAACTTAAATATTCTGAAACCTATGCTAAGTTTCATTTCATACCGGCAGATTAAGAGTCGTTTGTGTACAATGGGACAAACTTATTTAAATGACTCAATTGAGTACGCCGTGCCAAATTTCGTGCAAATCGAAAGACACATAGGGACTTGGGTGTATCCCATTTACCTTAACAAATATATAAAAGCTATATCTAAATCTGAACCGATTTTCTCGAAATTTGACACACATAATACTAGACTCAATTGAGTACGCCGTGTCAAAGTTCGTGCAAATCGAAAGATATATAGAGACTTTGGTCTCCCATTTACCTTAAATCGGACGAAACTATACACGGGAGCTATATCTAAATCTGAACCGATTTTCTCGAAACTTAGCACACGTCATTCTAGGCTCAACTGAGTACGCCGTGCCAAATTTCGTGCAAATCGAAAGATATATAGGGACTTGGGTGCCCCATTTACCTTAAATCGGACGACTTTAGTGCACCATTTACATAAAATCGGAAAAACTATATATAGTAGCTATATCTAAATCTGAACCGATTTTCACGAAACTTAGCATACATCATTCTGGCCAAATTCAGAACTCTATGCCAAATTTCATGTAAATCGAAAGATATATAAGGACTTTAGTGCACCATTTACATAAAATCGGACAAAACTATATATGGGAGCTATATCTAAATCTGAGCCGATTTTAACGAAACTTAGCATACATCATTCTGGGCCTATTTCAGAACTCTATGCCAAATTCCATGCAAATCGAAAGATATTTAGGGACTTTGGTGACCCATTTATCTTAAATCAGACGAAATTATATACGGGGGCTATATCTAAATCTTAACCGATTTTCTTTTTTCAATTTCAATAGGGTTCGTCCTTGGACCAAATAAGTGACCTATGCCAAATTTCATCCAAATCGGATCATAAATGCGATTTGTACTTTGTTTACAATTTAACATGGACAGATGGACAATTTAACATCGACTTGTAAAGTGATTCTATGCGTATTCTCAAAAGGATCCATGTGCCTATCTCGCTTCATTATACCCTACACAACTATGTTGTCAGGGTATTATAGATTCGTGCAGCCCCAAAAGTTTGTAACGCCGCGAAATATTGGTGCTAGACCCACCTTTAAGTATACCGATCGTCATATCTCGACTAGCTGAGTCGATCTAGACATGTGTGTCCGTCCGTCGGTCTGTCCATTATAATTTGTAAACACGATACAGGCCACAGTTATGGACCAATCTTCACGAAATTTTGCATGTAGGATGGGTTCGGCCCAATGAAGACCCCTATTGTTTATGGGAAAGATCGGTTAATATTTAGGGGATGAAATGGACCAAATACTAAATTTTTTTCGGTTTTTCGGGTTGCTCCAGAGGCCGTAGTAATGGCCTGAACTTCGTGAAATTTTGCATGGAGAAGGGGATCGGGCCAAAGAATAAGCATGCCTGCTTTGATAAAGATCGGTCAATATTTAGCGGGTCAAATGGACCCTGACTTTTGTGTGAAAAATTACAAAATTTGTATTCTACAGCATGTATATTTACCACTGAAGGACATATACCCGAGAAGTTGATATTATATCCAAGAGGAGTGGTTGACTTTTATATTAAGACCAATTATATTGTTGTATGTGCTCGGATGTGGGAGTTACACCTAAATATTTACAGGTATATCCGTATTCGTATATTATTTAGTAACCCATTATCACTCTAGAGAGCGCAACTATAGCGCTGATCGCTTTAAAATGTTCCATGAGGTTCCAGGTATGGTCAAGGACAACGCCTATAATTTTCGGTGATGATCAGATAATAATTTTGGAATGAAGTGGACCGAAAACTTAATTTTTTGTGTTATATTCGAGTCGATCTATAGACCACAAATGAAAGCCGAACATCACAACACAACCCACGGTGAAGGGAATCTGGACAATAGCTGTACTGAATACTCATAATATTCGGAAAATATGTCAGTGTGAGGAAGAGGTGCTGTTTACCTCTAATCGGGCAAGAGGGTGCAAATATCACGAAATATTGCCCAAGCTCGGAATAAACATCCGCAGAAAATTTGAGTTCCGTGGTAGTTGTGTAGGGTATCGTATGGTCGGCGCCGTCCGACTATACTGCTCCGCTCACTGGTTTTGTCTGTTACAAACATATGCACAAAGACATAATACCCTGTACTACAGTGTGGTGAAGGGCATAAATATATATATATATATATATATGTGTAAATTTGAAAAAATCCACCCTTTGTAAATATATATTATTTTTATTATTGTTAACATTTATTTTTTCAATTCAAACATTTTTCAAACTTACTAATCCACCTCCAATAATGGCCACATTAAGTGGGGGTATATTTAAATTTGTGCCATTAGCATTGACCGTATTAATTTTTTCTGACATCTTGTCCTTAATTTTACACACACACACTCAAATATTTTATTCTTGATGTCGTTTCACACGAATGAATTAAATTCACTACCACAAAAAATCAGATTATGTTACAATACAATCGTTGTTGTTATAATTATGTCAGTTACTGCCGACGACACGTTATTTAAATTTTCGTTCGAAAAAATCTTCCTCACTGGACGATAGCTGAGATCGTTATGATTGCATCTTGCTGGTGCAAAGTGAATAATATACGAACACTGTTCATGTATATATTTTTTGTTGAACCTATCTACTATTATTTGTACGCCTTATGTTCTCTTCTTCTTCGACTTGTGTCAACAAACTGACTTAGCACCCAGTCATTGAGAAATAAAATTTTTTTGGTGTTGGTACTACGACCACGAATTGTTTTTTGGTTATCTCGGATGTTGGTGATGATGATGATATGTCTGGAAGAATTATAACTTCGATCATGTTTATCTCATATTTTTATGTTTACAATATAGTATAGAACTTATATAGTTAGTGTACTTTTGCTACTGACTCTATGTAACGGCTGGCATGGGGCTTAGTCGAGCGTTAAAATTTCAATAATTACACTCGAAAATTTAATGCAGTAATAATTGGTAGGATATGTTGTAATTAAAATATTTGCGAAATGAATATTTTTATTTTATTTAGATTAGGGTACAAAATAATCAACAAAATTTTATGAGGTTGAAATTTTGTAGATTATTTAAACTCCAAAATCGAGTTTTATGGTATTTAATTAAGGATTCAAGAACGTATAATCCAAAAAACGCACAAAGACTCAAGTTAGAAGAAGGATATGTTTTAGAAAATTATTACTCATTAGATTTGACTGAAGACATGCCATGTCAATGAAGCTTTTTCTTTATGGATTTTAGAGTTACCAGCAAAAAATTTATCCCGTCAAAACTTAAAAACTTTACCTCCCATTAGTCTTTTTTTTTGGCTTCTCAATATACTCACCAAGGTCATTCATGCGCTTAAAGAATTGTTCATTCACCTAAAATCTTAAAAGTGAACAGATGGCGCCCAACGTATTCTTTTTACAGAACGTTCAACTACAAACATTACATAATTTCATGTGGAAAACTGAAAAAATTTAAGTGTTTTGGAACCTTCCATCTCTGTTATGAACACATGTTAAATTTTGTTTCGATCTGACAACTCCTTCATATAGAAACAGGTGTTCATCCGCAATTTTTTACAATGGAAACATTAAACATTAGGAATAAAAGCTCGTTTTCATTGTAAACAAAATTTCGGATGCGTCTTTTTTGAACACCTGTTTCTATATGAAGGAGTTGTCAGATCGAAACAAAATTTAACATGTGTTCATAACAGAGATGGAAGTTTCCAAAACACTTAACTTTTTTCTGTTTATACCGTTTTTTGGGCTAGGCTAAGAACTTGCAATCGTACCGAATGGCGTCTTATTTTATTTCATCATTACTTGTTCTGAATTCTATTTTACATACATGGTTGTATTTTAATGATCGTACCTATTTGGTATTCACAATCAACTTGTTCTATAATTATTTACAACAGACTGGTTCCCTATTTTATTCTACTACAGCTCGGTCAACCTGACAGTGGTGACCGTCCCGGTCACACAGTGGTTAAATTACTTATACTAGGGGTGAATATACTTAATGAATTATTCTATATACTTAAGCTAATTATGCTAAACTATATACACTATGGGTCAGAGCATCTCTGGATCTCTTCAAATGCGTCATCCATATTCCACAGTCTTATGTTACGAAATTCGATTACTCTATCATAAGGAATTTGGCTGATCTGACCATTTGCAATGTCATTGACTATGTATCTATATTTTGGAAGCATATTATTTATGATATAAGAACCCTTACATTTTAGCAATAGCTTTTCGTAAACTCCTACTGTTGTGTCTACATTCTATATTACTACGAAGTCTCCGACTTTGAATGATTTGGTCATATAACCCTTTTCCTTAGACCATTGTTCGCTGTACTTCCCTGTTTTTATATAACAGCTTCGGCTTTGTTTCTAATTTCCTTAATACCCCCATTCCCTGAGGTCCAAAAGTTCTTTTAGAGTTTCACATATAGACCTGTTTACGATATTATTAAAAGCGAACTCTATATGGCTCAATTGTTTCACTCATTCATCCTATTCTACTGGTTCACTTAATTTAGCCAACAAGCCTGATAGTGTTCTCTTTACTCTTTCAACCTGTCCGTTCGCATGAGGCGATTGCACTGCTACTTTCACATGGTCTATATATTTTTTCTTCTAAAAATTCGGAAATCTCCTTCGAAGTAAAACAAGTCACTTTATCTGATATGCACCTAACTGGTCTACTGTAGTGGTCGAAATACTTTAATAATGTCGCCTTGACTTCGTTAGAGCTTGTCGTGAGAACCGGGTACAATCTAACAAACTTTGTAAATGCGTCAATAATAACCAAAATGTATTTTCTCTTTGACTGAAGTGATGGCAATAGACCCAAATGATCTAAATGAATTGTTTGGAAAGGCCTTGGCTTCTTCGAGGTACTGTGTAGTGATCTCGCGCTGAAGGGCAGAATACAAAATTCACTTCATGCAATTTTTTCCTGTACTTGTCAATCTTTAGCTTCAGTTGCCGAAAAACAGTAATGAACTCTCATTTTTTTTTAAATAACATTTATCCACTTCTAAATGACCCATTTTTTCGTTTATATTTCTTAGTACCTCATTTCCATTTGCCAGGAGAAGAACCTACATACCCACCATTATGCAACGCGTTTCGCCGTTGATTAAGCGGCTCATCAGGCATATTATGCTATGTGGCTTTACAAAGGTCGTATATTGATAAGTTGTATTTATTCCGCACTGATTCGAACTTGCATATGCGAATTAAATTCAAATTTGTCAAGGTTCGACATTTGTCTTCATTCTAGAAACAGTCCTTTTCCAAGCAGATTTTTTTCTTGAAGCCATGGATAATTTAATCACACACCTACAATTTCTTCCATGTTATACACATATTTTTACGCAACCTTTTTTGGGATGTCGAATGCGGCTTTATAGTCCACGAATAGGTGGAATGTTTCTATGTGGTTTTCTTGGTTCTTTTCTAGGATTTGGCGCAGTGTGAAAATCTGGTCTATGGTGGATTTACCAAGTCTGATGCCGCATTGGTATGTTCCAATAATGCCATTGACCATTGGCTTTAGTTTTCACACAGCACGATGGATAGCACTTTATATGCGATGGGAAGGAGACTAATCATTTTTTTATCATGGGACACAGGATGCTGAGGTTCCAATCATTGGGCATGCATTCTTCTAACCAAATTGTACTAATCAGTTGGTGCATGCTCCTTATCAGCGTCTGTCCACCGCCTGCTGCTTTAATATTCTTCATCCGATTAATTGCTATTGCTGACCTCATCTTGCCTAGATGGTATAAAATTTATACCGTCATCTCTTATTGGTTCTGGGGTATCTTCTTCCCCGTTACTGTTTGATACCAGAAGCTTTGCAAAATGCCACTTCCAGATCCTCAACACGCTGTCGGTATCTGTCACCAGGTTTCCTTCTTCAAGAGAATTTGCCTGCAGCGAAGCCTTCGATTTGGTGTTTTAGTCGTTGGTAAAATTTCTGAACTTCATTCTGACTCCTGAACTTCCAGATTTACTTACACTCACGTTTTTCTTGTTCTTTCTTCTTTCTTTTGAAAATATGTTTTTCCTCTCTTGTTTTTCTCCCGATAATCCTCAATCGCATTAGGTGTTGCTACTGTCTACAGCGTTGCCCTATACACTGCGTTTTTCACATCAGTAGCATTGCAACACTCCTGATCGTACCATGGGTTTCTTAATGGTGGTTTTTGGTACCCAAGTGTTGCTTTTGCTGCAGTTTGTAGGGAGTGGCAATTCTTTGCCATTGTGCTTCTATATTATTATCGCGACAAGGAGTCTTTTCGTCAAGCAAATGGGTAAGTTGAGCGAAGTAGGCTTCTGCTGTTTGCAGCTTTTCGACGTCGAGTTTCCTGGTTACATTTGATCGCACCTTTGCTGCTACACTAAGACGTGTGCGAACCTTGGCTGCCACAAGGTAATGGTCGATATTCGCTCCATGGATCGATCGAACGTCTAAAACACTTTATAAATGCCAAAATATCACATCATTATCAATTTGATTACTCGTTGCTTGATCAGGTGAGATTGTGTATATCGAGATCCTTGAATCTGGTGCTGCTAACTACCATGTTTTTTTCTGCCGCGAAGTCAATCAACCTAATGCAGCTGTCGGATGTTTCTAAATATTTTCTCTTCCGACTTTTGCATTAAAATCTTCTAGTAGAATTTCAATGTCATGACCAGGACAGCAGTCATATACTGTTTATAGGCGCTCGTAAAAAATGTCTTTGGTCTGTTCATCTTTGTCTAGGCGCAAATAAGACTGATGTAGAAAAACTTCGCTTTTATACGGATTATAGCAATTCGCTCATCTGGACGCAATAATATCGGCTTTGACTTCCGCCAAACGAAAACTGCGACTGTTCGGAACAACGTGCGCACATTCCAAGTGCAGATTCGCAGATCGTGGTCATTGATACGTTTGCGGAGTCGTCAACATTTCTTTTTCGTTGCCTTTTCATAGTAGGAGGGGTTTTCCGAGTGTAAGCAACTAACCCGACGCCTCAACCCATTTTTTACAGTTGTTATGGGTGAACTCAGGGCACATATCAGCTCACTATTTCTACGGATGATGAAAGCAGCTACCCCAGGTGACTCCGCAGGGAGGTCAGTGTCCTCAACTGAGATGAAAGAGGGCCCAAGATAAGCCTGGACTTTGCCATTTTAAAGCCAATCAGAGCCGTTGCTTGGTATCTACCATCCCCTAAGTCACCCTCCACGCCTTAGTAGGCCTTGAAAATTTTTTTATTTAAAAATCCACGCCTTAGTAGGCCTTGAAAAAATGTTTATTTAAAAATCCACGAAAAAATATCCTTGAAAAAATATGTAAAAAACGTAGTAGGCCTTGAAAAAATATGTATTTAAAAATCCACGCCTTAGTAGGCCTTGAAAAAACAACGTGCGCACATTCCAAGTGCAGATTCGCAGATCGTGGTCATTGATACGTTTGCGGAGTCGTCAACATTTCTTTTTCGTTGCTTTTTCATAGTAGGAGGGGTTTTCCGAGTGTAAGCAACTAACCCGACGCCTCAAGCCATTTTTTACAGTTGTTATGGGTGAACTCAGGGCACATATCAGCTCACTATTTCTACGGATGATGAAAGCAGCTACCCCAGGTGACTCCGCAGGGAGGTCAGTGTCCTCAACTGAGATGAAAGAGGGCCCAAGATAAGCCTGGACTTTGCCATTTTAAAGCCAATCAGAGCCGTTGCTTGGTATCTACCATCCCCTAAGTCACCCTCCACGCCTTAGTAGGCCTTGAAAATTTTTTTATTTAAAAATCCACGCCTTAGTAGGCCTTGAAAAAATGTTTATTTAAAAATCCACGAAAAAATATCCTTGAAAAAATATGTAAAAAACGTAGTAGGCCTTGAAAAATATGTATTTAAAAATCCACGCCTTAGTAGGGCTTGAGAAAATATAGATTTTCGACTTCGATATATTTATTAAGCATGTTAAACACGTTTTTCTCAACCATTCAACACACTTTTTTCAAACGGTGTAACCGGCTAAGATTGTCGCAACAGAAGCAGAAGCACGTGAAACCCTATAAGTGTCAATTGATTTGCTAGCAATTTCTATTTCGAATAAATTATATCTACATATACGCATATCTACATGCATGAATAATAAAATTTATATTACACGTCTTTTTTATTACACAACGAACTTAAATATGGCAACAAAAAGAAATTATATTCTAAATAAATTCTTTAATAATGTAAATTACATAGATTTGTTCGGGCGTTAAGTTATGCCAAACCCAATTAAAGTAGTTCATTCAATATATGAATTCGAAACTATTGTAAGATTTTCCAAACTAAAAAAAAAAACATAATAAGATTATCTGTATTCTATCAGTAGACTAAATTAATTTAAATATTTAAATGTGTATAGTTGTCTAGTAGATAGTCACGAGCCATTGGAGAAAGGGTGCGTGTCGTGTGCCAAGCATAAAAGCTATAAAAGCCCATCCGAAGAGCAATACAATTTCTGCTACCCCTATAAAAGACCTGGTTTAGGGTCATTGAAGCCGTGAAACTGTAAACAAATATTTTTTGCAGAAATTTTTGTTAAAAATAGAGCTTTTAGGGGCCATTGATTTCTTTAAATTATGTTTTCCATCATTGAGTACTTTTATTTCCATGGTAATGGCTTTTATTTCCATAGTATGTCATGACTGGCATCTTACACAAAAAAATCCTCCTACATACATACAATAAATCGTCTGTATATCTGCAGACATTGGTTGCGTGGTGACTCTATAATCCGATTATAGCAACAATTAGTATATTCGAATGCAGAGACCTTAGACTTTCTACTCTACAAGCATACGTCAAAAATATCTATGTGATTTCTTTATTTGAGCATTTCTTATCTCGATATCTTGAAGATAACAAAATAAATGGAAATAAATGCATCGGAATAAAAAACTATGTACTTTAGCATCAGCATAACAATGGAACGAACCACCAAAGTTATAAAAAAATTAGATAAGTTTTTTTTTACCCATAATGCATACGAAATTTAGATTTTTATCACAAAGTCTAATAGACTGAAAAGCATAAAAAACTGTTGCCAGACAACTGAATAACTTCGGCACCCCAAACAAAGATATTTACATTAAAGTACATACACATACATGTACAATTTGATTATTATGAATAAGTTGAAATAATATGAGACTACCTTGAATAATTATGGCACGATTACTAAAATTTAAAATAACAAATGTATTTGTGCATTTTTGAAATAAAACAGCATTTACATTAGAACCTTTTACCGGGTTAATATACTTTATGAGGATTTATTTGACATATATACAATGGAATTGACAATTTGAACCAGCTGGGTTAACGAAATCCAGGTATAATGTAAACATACCATAGCGGGGAGTAATTTCTATCAAAATTGTGAAAATAGTGATTGAAAAATTAATTAATTAACAAGTGAAAAAGCGTTAAGTTCGGCCGGGCCGAACTTTAGATACCCTCCACCATAGATTTACTGACAGGTAATTGAAATGAAAATATCGGGAAAATACCAAAAAATGGACCTATACCGACATTTCTAGAAACCTTTATGTAAACCAAAATACAAATTTCAAAATGGATAATTATACCCTCAGCCTTATGGCTAATGAGGGTGTATATACTTTGACACGGTGAAAATGTGCCTCATCGAAATATATTTGTTTTAGACCCCATGTTTCTTTGGACAAAATTCGTTTCAGAAAATTTAGATTTCATCCAAACTTTGCCCTTACTTACTATTTCTTCCAAATTTAGTTCAATTTCGAAGATGGGCAATATGGGTCCAGTCCTTCTAGTACCTCCCACACAGAGGCTAGGTCTAAATGCGGGTTATAGTTCACTGTCGAACCGTACGTACAGGTGAAAAGATTACAACAGAGTCTTAGAACCAAACCCAAAACACAGAACAAATCAGATAGCGATTTTAATATAAAAAATGGGGTTATATGGGGACTACCCCAAAAAGAGGGCGAATATTTATAATTTTTGGTGGAGAGATTTATTACCATATACGACTACAAAATACCTAATTGCAGCGAATTCGGTTGAAAAATGCACTGAAGAACCCCAAAATACCGAAAATTGCAGGTACCCTTATATGGGGGTACCCGAAAAAATTGATCTATGTTCTATGATCCTATCTTCGAACTTGACCTGCCTGCAGACAAAAAAAAACCCCATGCATCTTCATCCATACTGGGGCATCTTCATCCATACTTACAACATGACCGCGGTAACTCCAGCTCCAATAGCGTATATTAATGTTTTTGCGGTTAAAACGTTCGTAGTTGAATTTGTGCTTCATACCTTATGTATGTAAGCGTATTACTGGTGGAAATCTTACATGCATAGGTACTTGTATTTATGTATGTTCGTCCTATTTAAACCTGCTTCAGTGCTCTTCAACGTAGTCGCTGCAGCTCAATACGTCTAACAAAGTCGATGTCCGAGAATAGCTGGTACCACTCATGGTTCATTCGAAGGCGATATTCACCGTCAACGCAGATCGGCCCATAGATCTTTCGGAGAATTTTTCTCTCAAACACTCCAAGATTTGCCTCATCTGCTGCGTAAGTACCCATGCTTCAGATCCATATAACAGCACGGATAGTATCAGCGTCTTGTAGAGTGTGAGTTTGGTCTGGCGGGAGGTGGCCTTGCTTTTGAGTTCTTTGCTCAGACCATAGTAGCACCGGTTGGCCATAACTATCCTTCTCCGAATTTCAAAACTGATGTCATTCGTTTTATTTATGGCGGTACCAAGGTATATCAAATCTTTGACTACCTCGAAGCTATAGTTCTCAAGTTCCACAGTTGGTCCGAGCCTACTGGACGTCTTGCGCGTTGATACCATCAGGTTGCCCTTGTTTTTTAAAAAGTTCACAAACTTGCAATGGGTAAGCTAGTGATGGCCACCTCGAATTTTATTAATTAGCTTTTCGGCGATTTCCATCGACGGGTGGTTGGTTAAACATGTTGATACCAGATTCAGCTGGTGTATAATGCAAATGTTAGTCCATGGTGTATAATGCAAATGTTAGTCGATCAAATGTTAGTCCATGTTTTTTCTAATTGGGCAATAAATCCGTCAGTTCGTCCAATCATTACGTTAGCACCATCGGTGCAAACCCCAGCCAATTTATTTGTATCCACGGTGCTTAAAAGCGTTTCGTTGACTGCCTAATATATTAATTTGCCTGGTTCATTAGAATACATTGAAACTAAAACGACATTTACATTAGAACTTTTTACCAGGTTAACCTTCTTTGTGAGGATTAATTTGACATAAATACAATGCAATTGACAATTGAAACCCACTGGGTTAACAAAATCCCGTACAATGTAAACGTACTATAATGTAAACATGATCTCAAATATATTACAAGAAGCATCAACCGATCACACACAAATAACAAGTTGACTAATACCGTTAATATCAGTGCTTTCATCAAAAGAAAAAGAAAATCGTTTGCAAATTTGTAGTATCTACGCAATTTACGCATGTAGCCAAAGAAAGGCTGTTACGAGCAACAATTTTGCTGGAACAGACCAAATAAGAGGAGATTAAACAAGTAAATTGAAAATTTAGGAAGAAATTTGAATAGCCTGAAGCGGTTACTAATATTCTAAGGCCGATACATCATTGTTTCGCTCGTTCCGCTGAAAATATTGCTGATGTAGATACTTGCTGGTTCTGGACCAGCGCAAGGACTTTTTTAATTTGAAAAAAATCAAAAGTAGTAAGTAAAGGGGGAAACACATAAGAGGTCTTTCAGGCTTGGCGTGATAAGTTGGTTTCTTTTATTACAAAAGAATAAAGTTGAACTGCGTCCAGATTCAAGTTTGACTCTGCTATTCCTTTATAAATTGACAATTCATACGAAGCCAACTTAACAGGGCAGGCCTGAATCCTCGTATGTGTTTCCTCCTTAAATTTGTATTTAAAACTCCTTGTACATTAGAACTTTTTACCGGGTTAACCTACTTTATGAGGATTTATTTGACATATATGCAAAGGAAATGGCAATTGAAAACCACAGGGTTAACGAAATCCGGTTAAATGTAAACGTACTGTAAGACACCGACTTTTGTACATTGTTCAATTCGAATCACTCTCGTTATAATCAAGAAAACTGTTACAACTGTTACATTCCTAACAATTGAGAGTATTTATCGAAAATAAATTTATTTTGACAGCATGAAAACATTCATAAAATTTTCAAACTTTTTCAGTAAAATTGAAAATGATGAAACACAGGGATTGTTCATATAGACCCATGGTTCCTTTTGAGAATATGCATAGAATCACTTTCTGAGTCGATTTATACATGTCCGTCCGTCCGTCTGCAGATGTTAATTTGTAAACAAAGTACTGGTCGCATTTATGATCCGATTTGGTTGAAATTCGACACAAGTCACTTATTTGGCCCAAGGACGAACCCTATTGAAATTGAAGAAAATCGGGTCAGATTTAGATATAGCTCCCATATATAGTTTCGTCCGATTTAAGGTAAATGGGGCACCAAAGACCCTAAATAACTTTCGATTTGCACGAAATTTGGCACAGCGTACTGAATTAAGTCTAGAATGATGTGTGCCAAGTTTCATGAAAATTGGCCCCGATTTAGATATAGCTTCCATATATAGTTTCGTCCGATTTCATGTAAATGGTGCACCAAAGTCCCTATATGACTTTCGATTATACAAAATTTGGCATAGGGTACTGAATTAGCTCCAGAATGATGTGTGCTAAGTTTCGTGAAAATCGGTTCAGATTTAGATATAGCTCCCATATATATTTTCGTCCAATTTAACTTTGGAATTGGAACGGTATGCGTTTGGTGTTATCGTACCCCCAATTATAATCGGGTATTAATACTCGACTTTGCGATTAGTCGAAAGTCGATTTACTTATCCCTATGGCCCAGTTGTTTCAACAGCTGTTTGATTCTCTGAACAGCTGATATTGTTGTTGAGAAGCCTAATCGGTCGACTTTTTTTGATTTCCCTATTCGGCCCTATCCTAATCGGTGTTTATTTTGATTCGTTTTGAAGCAATTTCGTCCAATTCCACAACGCCGTCAACACCTTAGAAACGGCATTGTACTTTTCAACTTTTTTATTCGAAAGCACGCCACGCCAAAAAAATAATATTTCATTAATTTTTTTTATTCAACGGGGAAACCGTGGAGTTATAAAGTAAACAGATAAGAGAGGAGTTACAAGTCTACAAATCTATGCAATCTTCAGGTATTCTTCTTCCTGTGGAAGAGCTGAAGGTAATCTTCCTATAGAAGAACTGCAGGTATTCCTATGGAAGAGCTGCAGCTATTCTTTTTCCTATGCAAATGCTGCAGATATTCATCATCCTATGCAGGAACTGCATGCAATTTTCTTCCTATAGATGAGAGCTGGATTTCTTCTTCTTCCTAGAGGAGAACTGTAGGCACTCTTTTTGTGGAATAGCTGCAGGTATTCGATTTCCTGTGGAAGCGCTGCATGTATTGTTCTTCCTGTGGAAGCGCTGCATGTATTGTTCTTCCTGTGGAATAGCTGCAGATATTCTTCTTCCTATAGCAGAGCTGGAGGTATTCTTCCTCCTATAGGAGAGCTGCACGATTTCCTCTTCCTGTGGACATATAAACAATAAAAATATATTTTTAAAAATATACACAGCTCAAATCGGTGGTCCTAAAATCTACTAAACCCATTAAATATTTGAACACATGTTATCGTTAGTGGCCGACTATAGTGGTACCTCATCCAGCAGTGAGGATGAAGACTCAGAAGAGGAGCCTGCCAGTGTGGAAAAATCGACAACAAAAGTGGGATTTGTAACATACCATGTAAACATTTTCTAATAATTTTATATATACTTCTAGGGTAATAATTCCAAACCTCTACTGCCAAGTGCCAGCGCATTGCTAAATTCGACAACAAAGGGCACCGGTGTGGTATTTAGTAATCCATTTTTAGATGCCGAAAAAGCAGAAATAGACAAATTACAAAAACATGTTAAAATGGTTGAATCCGAAGAACATTTAATGCAGAAAAATGGTCGTAAGATATGTTGGAATAATCGCAAAGGGCGATGTCGATTTGGTAATAAATGTAAATATGCCCATGACTCCGATTTGGTAGCTGGTGGTGGCGATAATGAAACGGAAGCAGCTAGTGAAGAGGTAAGCTGTAAATAATAATTGATGCAAGTTTACAAACTCCATTCGCAATTTTTTTGGGTGAATAAAATTTGTTTTTAATTATAATTTTGGTCTAAATTGGCGGATTTCTATGGACAGTTATGATTGTAACAGTTTGGATATAGAATAATTTTTTTCTAAAAACAATTATAGAAAATTGAATTAGGAATTAGGCGGAGAAACCACTTTTGACTCTAGCCATAATTATATGGGGGGGATAAAGATTTGTTGGTTCAGGGAAATGATAAATGAGACTTTATTGTATATGGGTTTGATGACCACTTGTTGATGCACACTGTTCACTGTGTATCACTAATGACTCGGACTGCATAGTTAAGTACTGAACGAAATATCTTTAAAGCATACAAACAGACGACACTTTATATTAATTTATATATGACCAATATCTCGCGAAGTATGATATGTGTATTGATGAGAGATGAGCGCTAAGACCTATCGTTGATGCACATTTCACATCGACACTTGTAGCTTAACAATTTATTCCATTAAAAATATATTTCATTTTTGTTTCAGACACAATTACAACAATCCCCAAACACAACTCCCGCCAATGTTATCATAAGTAAATCTGCTCAATTAGGACAAGCCCATGAAGCGCCGGAAGGAAAAACAAAATCTCGAAAACGTCCTGGTTTGGGTGATGCACTTGTGCCAGGCAAGAAAGTTATAAAACAGTATCAGGCAACTAAGGACTTATAAAATAAGAAAAAAAGTTCCACCTATACAACACCTTGATCGCATATCCGAACAAAACAACTTCCACTGGGATCCATACAATTGCTTTGCATAACCTTGAGAATGCGTCGTTGAGATTTCCTCAACTCCCTTTCCTCTTCGGAAATGTATTCCATAGATAAACGTAATCGTGGTTTTGATAGCCAAAAATTACCCATAACTTGTCGGTAAGCTAATTGTTTTGGTTGTTCCATATCAATATCATCATCCTCAAGTATATCCGAAATATCGTGTTCGTTTTTTGGAACCAGAGAACCTGTATAAATGTTAAAAAAAGCAGATGTATGTTTAGCAAATAAAAATTACCTTTAAATAAAATATTGTTTACCACCTACCTAAACGTTGTTGTTTTTGTTGTTCCTCCAAAGCTTGAGGTATAATCGAAAGGTTAACACATATGACGCCAATTTGAAATTCATCACAAATACGATATAATATTTGAACCAATCGGGACAATAGACATTTTCCAGCCAAACGATTTACATCCGATTTGAGTAGAAACCAAACCGCAGGCAAAGAATCAATTACAATCAACCTGATATTCTTAACACAATCGCTGCCATTTCGTAACTCTAAGTAGAGAATATTTAACATTTCCACCAAACCCTGAGCGGATAGCACCCTCTCCACTTTAATGGCCTCCAGTGTACCAGCAATCACATCCTTTTTCAATTGTCGTGAAGTTAGAATATTTTTCACACGTGTTGCACAAAAATCCATCTTGGTATCCACATACAACACCTCACGTTGATGTAATTGTATAAAATTACACATTATTGTCAGCGCCAGTTGGGTCTTTCCCACACTTGTTGGGCCACATATTTCCCACATCATTTTACTTGTTAAGTTACTAGGGCCGAGGGAATATGTACGATTTCCTTCAGAATTACGTACAATCGCCATGGGTGCCAACAAATCATCCAATGGTCCGATAAGGGTATAATAACATTTACTATTTGATTTCATTGTCAATGCCTGTTTCTCATCGTACAACGAAAAACTTGCAACACATTCGCTATCACGTAGATCTTCATCAGCATTTCTAAATTTTGCCGCCAAGTTTACACGAACCGGACCATAAATACGTTTTAGTTCTGATTTAATTTTTTGAATTTGTCCCGCATTTAGATTAAGTATTTTCATTAATTTTTCTGTTGTCTCCTTGATGAATTCTCCCACACTGTGGATATCATGTTTGGCCAGAATATTCAGGCAATATTCTGATAATTCGGTGTTGGGTAAAGGTCGAAGTTTGCTCATTTTGGAAATCTAAACAATGTTTTTTTTCTTAATAATTTCAATAAAATGCATCCAATTGTAAAATATTACTTATGTATATTGGTCTTTTTTTTGGAGATGTAAGATTTTATGTATGATGACCAAACAAATATATGTTTCTGCGCCAACTGTAGATATGAAGTGTGATATTTAAAGCCACAAAATACGTTAGAAATTATTGGTATAGATTATTTAAATTACACAGAAAAAGGCGCGAAGATTTGACATGTAATACGAATTACATTGATCACACATTGATATATGCAACCTAATCAAAATACGTTTGATTAATAGGGACGGATACTTCAAGTAAACCGTGTGGCAAAATAGTTGTGAGTTATTTTAACGACAGTAGTGCGTATTTACACTACACTATATGTAACATATGAAAAATATTTAATAGTTATTAATTGATATCACAAACTAAACATTTTTTCTTAAAATGAAATTGAGAATTACAAATGTTCAGCTCCCGTAGTCAATAATAGATAAAATATTTCCAATTTATAAGGGAAAAACCGAAAATAATTTTGATTAATAGAGGATTCCCATTAGGAAATTTAAGTAAATTTTAAACCAAAGGGCAACGAACTTATGTTGCGATTTCCTTGATTTTAAAATGTATTACTGTTAACCCGCAATTAGTACTCATTAAAATGAATATAATTGAAATTCTCATACGAGTATTAGATACAATCAAATCAGCTGAGTATTGCAGTTATCTTGTATAATTGTACAATGCTGCATGCTGAAGAGTCTTGTGGGAGAATATGCCCGTCTGCTAGTTTCCTGTTTTTTTAAGCAGTCAGATTTGCTTGGTAGTATCTTTATTTTGGTTCCCATAGTATTTTGTGTTCTTTTCAGTTCCCCGTTATTCCAAAGGATTTTTTTAGGTTTTTTCATGAAGTTATATGTTTCCAATTTTTTCATAAATTTGCATTTGACAGTATTCGGCTTTCTAAATTTAAATGAAAATATCTTCCTACGAAATGTGCGCATATCATGTGTTCAGTGGCAAAAATTGCTAAATAATGTATATTTATAACTATTTTGAAGTTCTCTGCCTCAAAAACTTATAAATTAGCGGTGTGCAAAAAGAGAGGAGAGTAAAAGAGAAACCGCCATATGAAATGTCTTACAAAAAGAGAACGCAGAGAACGAGCTTATTGATACAATGTAAACACGGGCACCAGTTCCCATGCTTGCCCAGCATTATTATAAATAAAAGATGTAACAACCATGGCTAAATCTTGATCTGTCCCAGAATTTGAAAAATACACAAATATGATTTCATGGTAATTTTTTAGGAATTTTTACAAATATTCCAGACTAATGATTAATTATTTTTTCTACCTGTGTGTTCAAGGGTCTTGATTGGCAAGCAATCACATATTTTACCTGATCCAAAAACCGTATATGACACTGGAGATTAACATACAAATTGTGTTTACAGCGAATTTAAAGGAAGATGTTGCAGTCAAATGGCAGGTTATGATGCTCCTACAAAACTAAAATATTTAATTCGTAGCTGACATTTGACATTTTTGGTCTTTTTGCGTACTCCAAAAATATACTAATATATTCTTGCAGGTTCTGGAACATACCCATTGTATATAAATATTCCTATATATTTATAATTTATTGGTCTGTTTCCGTACAGCAAGAATCTACTAGATTTTACTATTTTCTTCGATTTCAAAAAGGAAATTTCGTTATCGTAGTAAAAATTAGTAGATTCATGCAGTACGGGAACAGACCATACATTTCTTTTTTAATTTATAAATTTATTAGTCTGTTTCAGAACATGCAAGAATGTACAATTTTTTACTAGTACGAGTAAAAAGTAGTAGATTGGGACATTACGGGAACATATCGCATATGTATGTTTATATTAAATTTTTTGAGACAAATTTCGATTTACAAAAGATTCCTGGAGATTCCCGAATAAATTGCTCGCATTAAATACAGTTTTCAAAGAAAAAAAAATAAAATTTTCAAAAGAACAACCGTTTTATAGAATAAATTCCGTCAAAAATACACATTTTTTTCTTTATAATTCAAAGATACGAAACTTATTTTTAATATTTTTAATTAATACATTTTTACATATTATTTTAATATCACCTTTGTTTTTTTTAATCAAATTTAATTTTCCGCCTACATTTTAAATACCGTTCGATTATTACTACCTTCACTGCACATCGATTTAACACACATCATTCGATTACACGATTACATATCGATAACACTGTCCCGTTTTATGAAAATGACATCAAAATGCTTTCAAACGCAGATTGTCAGCAGTTTCCGTCACAACATCGACACGACAACATCGCTCCGCTGCCGCCACAATTACTCATTTGCGTGTGTTATTTCCCTCTCTGTCCAACAGTGCAATCTAGTATACGGAAACCTATGAGTGTGAAGAGTACAACACTATTGTACCAACGAGTATAAAGGCAAAGTACAAAAATTTTCCATCGCAAAGAGAAATTTTTTTCATTGCCATTTTTAACGTCCAAATAGTGAAAAATAATTAAAAATTGTGTGCGGAAAAAATTCGTGAATATCTTAAAAAACGTTTTAACATAGTTTTATGCACGGATGCCTCTAGAAATGGCCGAAAATTCATGATTAAAATTAAAGACATCTGAGGTAGGTGGTGGTGGTGTACAGAAGAAGACACAAGAACCAGAAAAATAAAAAAACGAAGAGGAAAATGTGTGTGTGTGTGTGTGAAATGAAAAAAAGAAGCAGAACAACACGAACAGCAAAATAAAAAAATCTTGGGAATTTGGTGTGTGTGTTTGTGCGCCCAAGTGTTTAGTTTTGCTGCGCTTGGTTTTTTTGTCGTTCCTTCGTTGCTCGGTCGGTTATTAATAAGGGCTGGGTTAGTCAAACGTTACGTTGCAAAATTGTACTTTTTTTGACCGGAATCCGTAGAGAACATATATAAACACGAACAAAAGAATAATACGAAACGATTAAAATGAATGCAATTCGACAAATTAATTTATGATCGCAATTCTAAATGCCCGTGATTTTATGTTAATTAAATGCTAATACGTATAATCATGTATGGGATTTAAAACAAATGCCGGTTTTGCTGCTTTGCTTTGCCCACATTTGCATAACTCATATATTTACAATGTATAAGTATGTGTGTACGTTTTATTTTTTTCGTTTGTAAACTCTGTGTGAACACAACTTGATTTGCCGCTTTTGTTGTTGTTATCACAAAACATGTCATGTTTGCCGGCTAGTAGCTTGTCGAAGACGGCGACGTCGTCTCTCAAGGGCGTTGAAAGAACATTAAAAACGCCGATTTATTTTAATTCGATTTTATTAAACAAAAGCGCGCGTTTTTATATTTTCAATGAGAAATACGACATTTGATTCTAATGTCGATTGATAAGAATTAGATTTGGAATTTAATTTCACAAAGACCCCTTATTATTACTGTACATCATATCATCGAGAGTATTTGTTATTGTTGTTTTTAAAAATGACCAAATGGTTTGTATTGCGAATAGTCATCAATCGAATATTATGCCCATGAATTTTACATGCCCAAGTGTCTAAATATTGGAGGAGCTAATAGCTGTTTAAATTTTAGATTATTTCCGCAGCCTCGCAAGATGATGGTGCTAATATGGAACTAAGATTGGCTTAACTCTAGTTTAGTAAAAACGATCAGATTTTTCTGAAAATTTTTCCAGAGGTAGATATTTTTACCCTAATTATAGGGATATCTTTTTTTCTTGGGGGACGTACCCGGTTACCCGGTTATTTGACCCGGAAGTTCGGGTACGGGTACCCGGTTATATTCGGTTCTACGGATCCGGTTAATATAATATGGGTATCATTTTAAAGGTTATAAAAATACCTTTCCATTGAGTGGTAATATGATGGGGTTATCTCAAACCATTTTGGAGATATAGTCAAAAAACTGGGTTTTGGTCCCCGATTTTTTTGAAAAACTCCCTAAAAGTCGAAATAAGTACCTCTCTAACCCAAACTCAAATGATAGACCACAATTTGCCCTTTCCAAAATGGTGCGATATATGGCTGTATCTGTTGTGGATCAAAAGATATGGGCCTTAGAACCCTACAAAAACAAGAAAATTCTGTCGGGTAGCCGGTGTTGGTATCTGTCCATAGGAGAAAGTCTTAAATCCCCGGCCGAAGGCCGGCTACACAAAAAATATTCTATTTAGAAGGATTTTCTGCCGCGTTAGCCGGTGTTGGCATCTGTCCATAGGAGAAAGTCTTAAATCCCCGGCCGAAGGCCGGTCACCCAAAAAAATATTCCATTTAACAAGAGATTCTGTCGCGTAGCCGGTGTTGGTAGCTGTCCATAGGAGAAAGTCTTAAATCCCCGGCCGAAGGCCGGCTACACAAAAAAATATTCTATTTAGAAGGATTTTCTGCCGCGTTAGCCGGTGTTGGCATCTGTCCATAGGAGAAAGTCTTAAATCCCCGGCCGAAGGCCGGTCACCCAAAAAAGTATTCCATTTAACAAGAGATTCTGTCGCGTAGCCGGTGTTGGTATCTGTCCATAGGAGAAAGTCTTAAATACCCGGCCGAAGGCCGGCTACACAAAAAAATATTCTATTTAGAAGGAGTTTCTGCCGCGTTAGCCGGTGTCGGCATCTGTCCATAGGAGAAAGTCTTAAATCCCCGGCCGAAGGCCGGTCACCCAAAAAACACCATGCTATTTAAAAGGAGATTCTGTCATGTAGAAAGATTTTCCTTGTTTTATAGGGTTCTAAGGCCCATATCTTTTGATCCACAACAGATACAGCCACATATCGCACCATTTTGGAAAGGGCAAATTGTGGTCTATCATTTGGGTCCTGTTTGGAGAGGGACTATAATGGACCCAAGTTCGACTTTTAGGGAGTTTTTCAAAAAAATCGGGGACCAAAACCCAGTTTTTTGACTATATCCCCAAAATGGTTTGAGATAACCCCATCATATTACCACTCAATGGAAAGGTATTTTTATAACCTTTAAAATGATACCCATATTATATTAACCGGATCCGTAGAACCGGATATAACCGGGTACCCGTACCCGAACTTCCGGGTCAAATAAACGGGTAACCGGGTACGTCCCCCAAGAAAAAAAGATATCCCCATAATTAGGGTAAAAATACCTACCTCTGGAAAAAATTTCAGAAAAATTTGATCGTTTTTACTAAACTAGAGTTGTTCCCTAAGATTTTTTGATATTCCAATACAAGTAAAATATTTTCGTCCCATCCTTGGGTATATCTTGATGAGTTCATCATGTCTTGACAAGTTCAACCGCTTTAATGTCTGTGGCTGTTTTATTACCTTTTTAAATTTTAAATTTGTCGAAATAATAATAATTGTGCAAAATTTTAGAGGGCCGATTTTTGGCATTTCCAAATTTTCCACCTGTCCATAGAAAATAACCATAACGCCCCGATAGAAGTCCTGTTACTTTGAAAAAAGGCTTAATTCCAGTTTAGAAAAAATATCAGAATTTGAAATTTTTTCCAGAGGTAGGTATTTTAACGCTAATTATGGGGATATTTTTTCTTGGCGGGCGAAGTTCAGGTACGGGTATGGACAAACGCCAACACACGCCATTTCCACACATATTAGCAGAGGACTCCACCAGAACAGACCGTGCAACCGAACAGTTATGGTGGCACTTGACCAATCGAAGGCCTTCGATGCTGTCAACAATGCCGCTAGCCAGCAGCACTTGGGGCGCTGATAAAGAAATCTAGTTGATCTCTTATAAAGCAATAGGCCGGTCAGTGGTAAGCTATACGGCGCCAGTGTGGTTCGCAAATGTTAGTGATACACAGTGGAAGGTTTAATATTTTCTTTAGAAGATGTAAATTATAATTGTGTGAAATCTATGAATCTACTATGAGACATACATTTTCTGTAGAAGATATTTCAACTTTTCTAAGAAAAATTAATTGTGGAATTTTACATTTCTATTAGGTCAAAAATATATCCCTATTTAAATTAGTCATTATATAAGAAATTTATTCCAAGTAATATTAATAAATGGACATTTCGATAATGCACCTAAAAAGCACTTCCTTGCTCTTCATATATAGGGTGGAAAAACTGTGTGCGTTGAGTACATTTTGTAATTACAAAAATCTTATATTAATTTAATTTATTAGATCAATGTAATTTATAAATTCATTATTTGGCATTTCGGGTATTATATTAATTAAATTTATAAATTCCGGCACCTAAAAAGCACTTTCTTGTCCTTTTATAATCATGGCTTGAAAATCGTACATGTGTGCCATAATAATACCTATTTGGGGAAAACAGATGCAAAGTTTGTATTAAAAAAAAAGAACATATACAAACGATTACTTTGTTTACAATTAAAGTTATCACTTTGCTAAGTCTCTACCACCGAATCTCAATGTGATGATAATTTAGTCCACTGACTTTGGTTGGATTTCGACCTATTTTTGGAAGAATCTAAATATACCAAAACTGCAAATAGGATGTTCGCATTTAGCGAGGCATTTGTCTGATTGAGATGGTTGGAGATTGTGGAAGTTTCATCACTAATTTTAAATAAAGTTACTGAATTAGGCAAGGGCACTCTGTGTCACATTGATAACTACAAGTGGAACAATTTGTAACCTTGCTATATTAATTAGATATTTTGAAACTCTAAAGTCCATTTGTTAATGAAATGCCTAGGGATTTGTTTCGAAATACTAACAACAATTCGCTTGGATTTTAAGTTGAAATTTGCACCTAAAAAGCACTTCCTTGCTCTGTATATACCACAGCTTGGAAATCGTACATGTGTGCAAGAGAAATTTGGGTTTTTAATACCTGATCAATTGCAAAAGTTTTATCTTCATCGATAGGATAAAAACTGTTACGTTGATTACATTCTCCAATGCCGAATTTTTCGTTTATTGATATTTTTTTTGTTTATTTTAAATAATTTGCACCTAAAAAGCACTTTCTTGTCCATTCTATTACCATGGATTGAAAATCGTACATGTGTGTTATATTAAGTTTTTTTCCCGAACGGATGCAAAGTTGTTACTGCCTCATGTACCAACAATTACTCTGTTTACATTTATGTCTGCATTTTTCTGATTGATTTCCAAAAGTTCTCAATATGATGATAAATTAGTCCACTGACTTTGGTTAGATTTCGACCTATTCTTGGAAGAATCTAATTATACCAAAACTGCAAATAGGATGTTCGCATTTTGCGAGGCATTTGTCTGATTGAGATGGTTGGAGATTGTGGAAGTTTCATCACTAATATTAAATAAAGTTACTGAATTAGGCAAGGGTACTCTGTGTCACATTGATAACTACAAGTGGAACAATTTGTAACCTTGCTATATTAATTAGATATTTTGAAACTCTAAAGTCCATTTGTTAATTAAATGCCTAGTAATTTGTTTCGAAATACTAACAACAATTCGCTTGGATTTTAAGTTGAAATTTGCACCTAAAAAGCACTTCCTTGCTCTGTATATACCACAGCTTGGAAATCGTACATGTGTGCAAGATAAATTTGTGTTTTTAATACCTGATCAATTGCAAAAGTTTTATCTTCATCGATAGGATAAAAACTGTTACGTTGATTACATTCTCCACTGCCGAATTTTTCGTTTATTGGGAATTTTTTGTTTATTTTAAATTATTTGCACCTAAAAAGCACTTTCTTGTCCTTTCTATTACCATGGCTTGAAAATCGTACATGTGTGCTATATTAAGTTCCTGAACGGATGCAAAGTTGTTACTGCCTCATGTACCAACAATTACTCTGTTTACATTTATGTCTGCATTTTTCTGATTGATTTCAAAAAGTTATCAATATGATGATAATTTTGTCCACTGACTTTGGTTAGATTTCGACCTATTCTTGGAAGAATCTAATTATACCAAAACTGCAAATAGGATGTTCGCATTTTAGCGAGGCATTTGTCTGATTGAGAATGTTCCGGAAATTGCAAAGAGAAAATATTGGAGAAATTTATATAGTTGTTACTTGTTGAAAATCTCAGTTATCGGACACTCTGTGTCACAAGAGAAGACTAAGGCATGAATTCGCCTGCCTGTTAACCTTATGAATAAACCCTGAACAGAGCTTTCTACATTTTTAAAATATGTTATTTTGATGTTTCTATAAATCTGCTCTAATATCGTAAACACACACACGCGCGCGTTAATTTTCTCAATGTGAATCATTGTTCTCCTTCATCTCTTCCAAAATTATCAGTCACAACAATAGGACTTTATCTAATAATCTATATATTTATTTTTTTTTAGATGCATCAAACATGAATGAAGGTGAGTCAGCAGGAGGGGGGCATCAAGGGTCCAACCCGGCCCCTCCTGCTGTGCCAGACCGCATATCATCAACTACAACAACAAGTGCAACAAATCTTGCAACAAACACCCAGAACAACAACATCAACGTTGTTTTCTCAACCACAACAACAAACACCACCTCTCCTTATAGAACAACAACAAAATCGGTAGCCTACAGCAACAACAACAGTAATAAAATTGAAAATCCAAACGTTGCTGTTACTTCACTAGTTCAACCAATATCCACAACAACAACCACTGCTGTTGGAACACCATTACCACGTACTTTCCAACAAACATTTATACAACAACAACAAAACAATAATATCAATTCCGCCAATACAACATCCGCAGCATCATCATCATCATTACTATCGACATCAAGCAATTTGGGCAAGGGTCTTATGCCTCAAACACCAACACGGTACCCACAGCAGCAACAACAACAACAGCATCAATTGTCATCATCAACAAGTTCCGCCAACTTTGTAACCGTATCTACAACATTTGCAGCAACATCAGCCCTATCCAACACCACCACCTATTCCAATATCAATACCGGTACAGCTATTGGTTCGCCCGACGTCATCAATTCCCCCCTAAGTAAACGTAAAAAATTGGAAGACTCCACAACGTCGTTGTCTGCAACGACAACGCCGTCTTTGGTTAGCGGCAGTGTTGGTAGCGGCGGCATACTCTTGACAACAAGTGGTGGTAGTAGTAGTAGTGGCAGTGTTGGTAGCAGCAATAATTCCATAGTAGGAGGTTCTCTATTGCCCTCAACAACAAATACATCAGCATTATCCAATCCAACGACGGCATCATCGTTAGCAGCAACAACAGCATTAACCAGTAATACAAATTCCGCCGCATTAGCTCAAGATATACAAGGTTTAAAAAAGCGTATATTAGAACAAAAATATTCACGTTTGCGTAGATTAAAAGAAAAGTAAGTTATTGCTGATGTATTTTTTATTTTAAATTTAAATTCTAATAATCATATTTTATTTTATTTAATTCTAGACACTCTGAAAATGTCGCCGAATTGTTTTATTTGCAAATTGGTGGCAATATGATGGACTATCCTACGTGGCGTAAAAAAGCACCTACCCCACAGTTCATCACCTTTAGCAATGCCTATCGTTTGGATCAATTGGTTAACGATGAAAGAACTCAAACTGCTGCCGCAGCAACAACAACTACAACCACAACAGCCACATCAGCAACAACAAATATACCAGCCGCAGCAACGACATCAACGCCGCCGCCTACAACAGCCAATGTTCCTATGGTTGGCGTTTCTTCGATCGTTTCACAGCAACAACAACAGACACCAAATGCTGATAATATAGCAACAATAATTGGTGTGACTGCTGGTAGTCATACAAATATTATAAATCCACAAACAGTAAGTTGTACATTTTTCTTTATAATTTTTTAAAATGATTTTTGTACATTTAAGATTTAAAAAATATTTTTATTGCCTTTAGAAGACCCTATATACGTTATTTATTGTCTATAAAATATCTTCAGATGTCGTCTTTCATTGTCTATCATCCTATTTCCATGAGAAGGGAAAGGGTTCTTCCATATAAATTTCTATTATATATTTAATATATAGAGCTCCATAGATTATCTTAAAAGATCTTCCGTTGTAAAGGGGAACATACCTTTTATATTTATTTTCGGTTTATTACCGATGAAGTTTTTTAAATAATAGAACGACGAACGTCGATAGGGCGCCTTCTAATATAAATATTTTTCTCCCTTATTTTCATCGGTTTGGATTTACAATAGTATAATAAAATATTACATCCAATGTAAATATTTTGATTTGTATAAAATGCACCTAAAAAGCACTTCCTCGCTCTTTATATACCACGGCTTGGAAATCGTACATGTGTGCAAAATAAAATTGGGATTTTTAATACAAAAGAATTCCGATCAATTGCAAAAGTTTTACCATCATTAATATAGTAAAAACTGTTACGTTGATCACATTATACACCTTATAAAATTATAGTTTAGGAAATTATTAAAAAATATTTGCACCTAAAAAGCACTTTCTTGTCCTTCATTAACCATGGCTTGAAAATCGTACATGTGTGCTATAATAATCCCTATTTGACGGGAAAACAGATGCAAAGACGGTACTGAATTTACCAAGTACAGACGATTACTATGTTTACATTTTAGGAAAGTAATTTCAGTCTCTAAAGTACGTTCTCAATATGATGATAAATTTGTCCACTGACTTTGGTTAGATTTCGACCTATTTTTGGAAGAATCTAAATATACTAAAACTGCAAATAGGATGTTCGCATTTTAGCGAGGCATTTGTCTGATTGAGAATGCTTGTTGGAGATTACAAAATTAAAACCTTTGTGGTGTTTTTATTTTAAGTTAGTTTTAATTTTTAGTTATCCCCTATGCAAGGGCACTCTGTGTCACATTGATAACTACAAGTGGAACAATTTGTAACCTTGCTATAACAATATTTGATATCTTGAAATTTCGAAAACCATTAAACAATTTCCACATGGTTTTATTTTTAAGATTCTACACATAAAACGTTCTAACATTTGGTACAACTCTTAACTCAAAATGATGACACCATGTCAACTGACTTTGGTTAGATTTCGACCTATTTTTGGAAGAATCTAAATATACCAAAACTATAAAAACAGGATGTTCGCATTTTAGCGAGGCATTTGTCTGATTGATGTCAAATAGATAATTAATTGTTAGAATTAATTTTTTATTTTATTTTTTTATAAGTATTTCTTTATTTGCACCTAAAAAGCACTTTCTTGTCCTTTATTAACCATGGTTTGAAAATCGTACATGTGTGCTATAGTAATCCTCTCAGGAAAATGGATGCAAAGTCTGCATTGCAGTCAGATGCAAACGATTACTCTATTTTCATTTGTATATCAACACTTTAAAGTCTTTTTTTGAAATGGTCTCGATATGATGATACATTAGTCCACTGACTTTGGTTAGATATCAACCTATTTTTGGAAGAATCTAAATATACCAAAACTGCAAATAGGATGTTCGCATTTTAGCGAGGCATTTGTCTGATTGAGAATGTTGGAAAGAGATGTAAAAAGTTTTTTTTTTTTCTTTAATATCAAGAATATTCAATCTATCTAGTTTGCCACTTAAGCAAGGGCACTCTGTGTCACATTGATAACTTACATGTGAAAACAATTTGTAACCTTGCAACAATATAATATTTATATATTTTAAAGCTCTAACCTCTTTTTATTTCCTCATTATAATTAGAATTGTTTTAAAGTACTTACATTATAATGTTTAACATTTAAATTATTCTGGTATTAATATTGGCACCTAAAAAGCACTTTCTTGTCCTTATTTAACCATGGCTTGAAAATCGTACATGTGTGCCATATTAAGATAATTTCAAACGGATGCAAAGTTTATACTAAACGTAGCATGTATAAACAATTACTCTGTTTACATTTATGATAAGACCTGTAGGCCTATTCAGTAGCTTTTAACAACATTCGATGTTGTTTAAATTTCACTTGTTATTGTAAAAACAATAAGACAAACAAATGAAATTGTTGCAAAATAAACAATATCGAATGTTGTTTAAAAGTTACAGAATAGGCCTTGTGAATAGCATCTTAAAATTCTCAGTATGACCTCCATGTCTTATACAGCCATATTTTACGGAAATTGAAAAACCTCTCTGTTTTCTATTGACATTAGAATAACTTTTATGACCAGTTACGAATGTTTACTGAGTATAACTTCAAAGTCTTCTATAGGCAAAAAAAACCTTCAAGTCTATAGACAGTAGAAAATAGTTTTTAAATTTATTTATAATCTCACACTTTTTATTTTTACTCTTTTAGAATATACAACAATCTCATCAGGCATCATTAATCGCAGCGTCATCGTCATCATCGTCTCCCGCATCAAATTTGGTCTCAAATCAAGGTCGTCTGCCAAGCAGTACAACCATATCTCCATCAATAGCATCATCATCAGCATTATCATCTCCCGCAAATGTAGCAGTAGCAGCAGCATTGGCATCGACGTCAAACAACTCTTCGGTGACGTCGTCAACGGCCAGTAATGCTGCTGCAGTCGGCAATGTACAAACAGCAGCTACACTGTTGCCCTCAACAGCCACCGATGCCAGTGGCAATCCATTGCCTCCGCAAGGGGCAGAAATAAAAATACCCGCCGTTGGTGCAACACCGGTGGCGGTGTCCACAAAATTGCCAGCCGCCGTGCAACAATTAACACAGCAAGGTAAGGCTCCATTAGCTTTTGTTGTTATTTTTTGTATTACGGTTTCTTTACGATTTTAATTTAAGTTTTAGTTCCCAATATTTTTTTAACAAAATTTCCTTTTTGAAAATTTACTTTAATCCTAAACTAAAACAAATTAAACATGCTTTGTAAACTATTCCTCTGAAGCAAAAAACAACACTGAACACCACAGAGAGAGACACTTTAACAAACCAAAAAGCACTTCACTTGATCATCCAATAAAAAAAACACGAAAATTATTTCTTTTACCTCTCACACACAAACTTTTTGTTGATCATCATAAGTTTTTTTAGTTTCCTTTTTTTGCCTTCTTTAACAAATTTAGTTCGAATTGTAAAATTCGTTTTTTCACTCTCTCATACAATTTCTCCATTGCTTTTTTTTCTTCTTTTCTTTTTTTACCATTATCCTTATTGTTGTTGTTTTTTAATTGTCTTTTGAAATCACATCAATCACCACCAAACAAATTTATTTAGGTCACATTCCGGGTAGACCTTTAGGCGGTCGTCACGGGATGGTATTTGGTCAAATACCCGCTCCACCTGCTGTAGGAAATTCTACTGTACCTTTGGTGCCAGGTGCTTATCATTTATAATCCCTTCTTCTTCTTTAAACATTAATACAGGAAAAAATAAAAACATTTTCTTTTGCCATTTTTGTTTTTCGTTTTCATATATTTCCTTGTTATAGCTTTGTTGTATATAACCAACATCAATTTTCCATATGATTTTCAAATTTTATTTTTTATCAATTCAATTCAGTCATATCTTAAAAACGCATCCCCTATTCGTTGTTATTCGTTAGGCATTTCCTTTTCATTTTCATGTGGTCTGCAGTAAATCCCATATTCTCAATAGGAATTGGCTTGATTTATTTTTATGTAGATTATATTTGGCTTCTTTTTTAAATTTTTATTTTTTTATGTGGTAAATAAAAAAATATTTTGTAGTATTTTTGTTTTAAGTTTTTATATAGATGTATTTATATGGCTTTATTGTATGTATTATGTCATGTGTATGTATATATTTTAAGCAGAGTAATTTTTATCAAGCCTTTAAAAAACATACCTCTAGATTTATAGACAATTAAAAATTTTTAGGTCTATTAAAGATATTGGAAGACCTCTAGTTCTTCTGTCGAGGTCTCCTATCGACAATAGAAACCCTATTGGTTTTCTGTAGACAATGAACGTTTTTAGGTCTTCTATAGATAATAATCGGACGGGGCCGACCATTACCCTACACAACTTCCACGAAAATCTAACTTTCTGTGGTTATAAATTCTGAGCATGGAAAATATTTAGCTATATTTGCACCCTCTTGACCGACTAGAGGTCAACAGACATTACTAATATTCAGTAACTCCCTTGTCCAGATTCCCTTCACCGTAGGTTGTGTTATGATGTTCGGCTTTCAATTGTGACCTATATATTGACTCGAAAAAACTCAAAAAAATTAAGTTTTCTGTCCACCTCATGCCAATATTATTATCTGATCATAACCGAAAATTATAGGCGTTATCCTTGACCACACCTGGATCCTCGTAGAAAATTTCAAAGCGATCCGCGCTGTATTTCCGCCTTTAGTGTGGTAATGTGTAACTAAATAATATCTGAGTACGTAAGCACCTGTAAATATTTAAATGTAACTCCCACATCTCCATGGAGAAATTCGGGGTGTTTGGACCATAATTGCGGCGTCTAGAGCGTCCAGAAAAATCAGACAACATTTAGTTTTTGGTCAATTTCATCCCCTAAATATTAACCGATCTTAACCAAAAACAATAGGGGTCTTCATTGGCCAGAACCCATCCTACATGCAAAAATTCCTGAAGATTGGTCCATAACTGTGGCCTGTATCGTGTTTACAAATTATAATGGACGGACGGACACACATGTCTAGATCGACTCATCTAGTCGATATATGACGATCTGTATACTTAAAGGTGGGCCTAGGACCAATATTTCGCGGCGTTACAAACTCTTGGGGTTGCACAAAGCTATAATACCCTGACGACATAGTTGTGTAGGGTATAAAAATGCTCTATGTTTACTATACACAATAGAAACCCTCTAGGTCTTCTGTAGACAATAGAAATCCTTTAGGTCTCTTATGGACAATAGAAGAAGTCAGGGTCTTCTATACAATAGACAATAGAAAACTGTAGGGTCTTCAACATACAATGAAATATCTCTAGGCAACAAACTATATAAACTCTCTTGGTCTTCTATAGACAACAAACTAGGTTTCTATAGACAATAGAGGACCTCTATTGACATTAAAGTACATTTAAGTATTAAATTGATACTAAAGTGTTTCTAGTGAATTCTATAGGCAAAAGTAGGCTTTTATAGACCATGATCTCCTATAGGCAAAAAATACCTCAATGTAATCTATATAAAAAATGTATGACACCTACACGTTTTCTATATACACTAGAATATCTCTTCTGAAGACGCAATACATTAAATGTTTTCTAATGTTTATAGAAGACTTCTAAAAGAAGACCTCCATGTCTAAATGTATTAAAAAATAGAACACCTCTAGGTTAAATTAGGTTAAAGGATATACAAATTAATATTTTTAAGTCCCCATAAGTCGTGGATTTTTAAATTAAAATTTTTAAGTCCCCCTATAGGTCGTGGATTTTTTAATTAATATTTTTTAAAGTTCCCCCATAAGTCGTGGATTTTTAAATTAATATTTTTTAAAATCCCCCCATAAGGCGTGAATTTTTTTGGCACCTAAAAAGCACTTTCTTGTCCTTAATTTATCCATGGCTTGAAAATCGTACATGTGTGCTATAGCAAATCACCAAAACAGATGCAAAGTTGACACTGAAACCAACAACAGGTACCAACGATTACTCTGTTTACATTCCAGCAGAATATTCTTTTCAGTCTCCAACGTTCCCAATATGATGATAAATTTGTCCACTGACTTTGGTTAGATTTCGACCTATTTTTGGAAGAATCTAAATATACCAAAACTGCAAAACAGGATGTTCGCATTTCGCGAGGCATTTGTCTGATTGGGAATTTTTGGAGATTGTATTGAGTATTTTTTATACTTTAAGAACCTTAATAGTTAGTAATCCTTCATGCAAGGGCACTCTGTGTCACGTTGATTATTTTACCACAAGTGGAACAATTTGTAACCTTGCTATAAAAATTTGGATATTTTTTTAAAATTACATATTCTTATTTCCAATATGAAATTTGATTTTTTTTTAAATATCCATATTAGATGTGTCTTTTTTTTGGTCATTTTGGTTTTTTTCAATATGATGACACTTTAGTCAACTGACTTTGGTTAGATTTCGACCTATTTTTGGAAGAATCTAAATATACCAAAACTGCAAAAAGGATGTTCGCATTTCAGCGAGGCATTTGTCTGATTGAAGGCTAAAGTGATCAAATTAAAGATTTAAGATTGAAATAAATTGAATTGAATTGAGTTGTATTATTTTTGGCACCTAAAAAGCACTTTCTTGTCCTTAATCTATCCATGGCTTGAAAATCGTACATGTGTGCTATATAAAGATTTTTTCCGAACGGATGCAAAGTTGTTACTGCTGCAAGTATCGACAATTACTCTGTTTACATTTATGTCTGCATTTTTCTTTTATGGTGGTTTCCTAAAGTTCTCAATATGATGATTAATTTGTCCACTGACTTTGGTTAGATTTCGACCTATTTTTGGTAGAATCTAAATATACCAAAACTGCAAATAGGATGTTCGCATTTAGCGAGGCATTTGTCTGATTGAGAATGGAGGAAATTTACTAAGGCATAAATAAATTAATTTAATTAATTATTTAACCTCTGTATTACGTATATTCAGGTTATTGATACATCATATGAACCTCTGCAAGGGCACTCTGTGTCACATTGATTAATTACAAGCGCAACAATTTGTAACCTTGCTATAGAAATTTATATTTTTTGAAATTTAATTCTGTTTGTATGTCAAACCATTGTAGGTTATTTTAAAGTGTAAGACAAATATCTCAATATAGATTACCTATAAAATTTATTTATAACCTATTTGAATTTTTTATAGATTTTGAAATCTGAAAAACTTTTGAGTTCATATAATTTGTAGGTTAGGGTTGTTTCTGTACAATCTCCTTTACCATATAGGTGAACAAAATTACTCTGTTTACAGGTCTAAATATATCTACAACATATGCTCTAGTACCAGAACATTAAGGATTGACATGATTTGAAATATTTTTTTAGTCGTCACAAAAAAAATGAATTTTGATTATTGAAAAATCCTCGTTGGTATTGAAAACGTTGAAAGCAATATTAGCTGTTCTTTCAAATTTTCGTTATTTTGAGGATTCTGGAATTGATTGTATTTTGAGTTGATTTTATTGTATTTCAGTATAGTCCACGGCAAATTGATAGTATATTGGAAACATTTCCATAGGTTAGCATATCTCCAAAAAAAGATCTACTTCGGTTCAACAATAGGTTGCACCAATAAATCCCAATTTTTTTTGCTTTTTTATTTTTTTAAGGTAAATGAAATAGAAAATCTTATTGCAATCCCTAATATTTTGTACTAGAGTATTCAACAACAATATTTTCTTACAGCATGTGATCAAAATTAATTTATAATACAATTTATTAAAATAGCATGCTATGTGTAATATAATAAAAATTAAATAACAAAATATTGAAAAAACCTCAAATATTAACATTTCGTTTTTTACTTTTCTTTCTAAAGGTGGCACACCACTTATTCCCTGCAGCACCGCCCAAGGCACCACAGCATTGCGCCGCAATGGCAATGGTGTGGCCTCAACCGCAACATCAAATACTCCTCCGCCTTTGTATTCACCATCGCCCAGTAATGCTTCGGCAGCGACGGCGTCGTCATCGGCGGCGGGCACAACAAATGCAGCCGCCGCCGTTGCTGCAGCGGCCGCAGCTGCCGCCTCCTCTAATTCTGCGGCCACAACACCCAACAGCAATCAGGAGTTTTCCTTTAAGGCCAAACAAGAGGTTGATGTTATGCGACGCATTATGGAACTACAGCGAGAGGGATTATGGACTGAAAAACGTTTACCCAAACAATTGGAACCGCCACGGCCCAAGGCCCATTGGGACTATTTGCTTGAGGAAATGGTTTGGTTGGCTGCCGATTTCGCCCAGGAACGTAAATGGAAAAAGGCGGCGGCCAAGAAATGTGCCAAAATGGTGCAGAAATATTTCCAAGACAAAGCCAACGCGGCCCAAAAGGCTGAAAAGGCCCAAGAAGCCCACTTGAGACGTGTGGCCGCCTTCATTGCCAAGGAGGTGAAAATGTTTTGGGGTAATGTTGAGAAATTGGTGGAATATAAACATCAAACTAAATTGGAAGAAAAACGGAAAAAGGCATTGGATCAGCATCTCTCGTTTATTGTGGATCAAACGGAGAAATTCTCCCAACAATTGGCAGAGGGTATGAATAAGACACTGAAAGATACAACCTCAGCCAATCCGAGTATAAATTCCAGTCGGATATCATCACCGAAAAGAGATGCCACCGATGGTAAGTAATGAAAAAAAAATTAAAATAAATTTCAATACGAATTTCACATGATGCTAACTTGTCACTGATTCCCCAAAACTTATGCTCTATTTTTGAGAAAGTTTTAAAGGGAAACCACAAAGGATGTTCGCTTAAGCGAGGCATTTGTCTGATGTTTATTTTAAATTCCATCAAAATCAATTTTACTACAAAAACTAATTTTAATAAAAAATATGTTTTCTTTTTTTTAATAGATGAATTCCGCCCCGACTCTGCCTCCGAAGATGACGAAGAAACCATTGCTAAGGCCGAGGAGGAAGAAAATGCCGATGTCGATGCCGAGGTGGCAGCATTGGAAAAAGAATCTCAAATGGATTTGGATGATTTTCTCAAAGATCTGCCCAAGGGTTATCTGGAGAATCGTGATAAAATTGTCTTAGATGAGGATAACACCAGCAATACCGCCACCACATCTTCATCAGCATCCAAACAGCGTAAAGGCAACAAGAATCGAAAACAAAAATCCGCCAAACATCAAGAAGACGACAGTGATGATGGTGAATTTGAGGCCAACGAGAGTAGTGAAGATGATGAGAATACCATTCGCAAACAAGAGGAAGAAGAAATGGATGTTGATCATCAAAAGGAATTGGATGAATTGGAGGCGGATAATGATTTAACGGTGGAGGAGTTGATAGCCAAATATAAAACGGGTAAAATTGATGAATCGACCGCAAACACCATTACCACCACCCCAAGTAAAACAAGATCGTCAAATAAATCTAAAACAGATGATAAAGATGTGGAAACGGCAAAAATGGAAGATGACCAAGACGACGAAGAATTGGATGAAGAAACCATTTCCAAGGCCATGCGAGATTCGGATGATGATTCAACAGATGCTGAAGAAGAATCGGCCGATGAAGATGATGACGAAGACGACGATGAGGAGGATGAAGACGACGACGAAGAAGAAAGTGAAAATGAAATCAGCGACGCAGAAGAAAATCCTGAAGATGCTGCTGGTCTCAAAGATCTTTTAGAAGATTCAACAAATGCCACTAACAGCAGCAGCAGTAAAGATGACATGATTAAAGATGCTGCCGCCTTGGCTGAATCCTTACAACCCAAAGGCAATACCTTATCCTCAACAAATGTTGTGACGCCCGTACCATTCCTCTTAAAACATTCATTGCGTGAATATCAACACATTGGTCTTGATTGGTTGGTGACAATGAATGAACGTAAACTTAACGGTATATTGGCTGATGAAATGGGTTTGGGAAAGACAATACAAACCATAGCATTGCTAGCCCATTTGGCCTGTGTCAAAGGTAATTGGGGACCACATTTAATTGTTGTACCCTCCTCAGTGATGTTGAATTGGGAAATGGAATTTAAAAAATGGTGTCCTGGCTTTAAAATACTCACCTATTATGGTACACAAAAAGAACGTAAAATGAAGCGGGTCGGTTGGACTAAACCGAATGCTTTTCATGTCTGCATAACATCGTACAAGCTGGTGGTACAGGATCAACAAAGTTTTCGTCGTAAAAAATGGAAATACCTTATATTGGATGAGGCTCAAAATATTAAAAATTTCAAATCTCAACGTTGGCAATTGTTGCTAAACTTCTCGACAGAAAGGTGAGTTAGAAAAAAAATAAATTCACAAACATTTTTACCTTGTCCAAGCCGTTTCAAAGCAGCGACCACTTTTATTGAGTTGGAATTGTTGTGGATCTATTTGGAACGGCGAGGTCGTTTTTATAGAATTTAATACATACATAAACACATCTCTATTGAGGCGAAAATTTTGTATAAATCTAGCACCCCAATCGGCAGCTTAACTCTATCTCAATAAGTTTTGCAGTCACGCTTGGGTGCTTAGATTAATATTTTTGGACTAATATTCGCTATTGTGGTTTTATTCGACAACCAGAATAGATACATTAGCCGACAATGCATTCGAAAACGTTCGTTTTATATTAAATTAGATTGAAATGAATTGAAAATTTCCATATGTAATTACTATATTGGCACCTAAAAAGCACTTTCTTGTCCTTAATTTAACCATGGCTTGAAAATCGTACATGTGTGCTATAACAAATCATCAAAACAGATGCAAAGTTGATACTGAAACCAACAAGTACCAACGATTACTCTGTTTACATTCCAGTAGAAGATTCTTTTTCAGTCTCCAACGATCCTCAACATGATGATAAATTAGTCCACTGACTTTGGTTAGATTTCGACCTATTTTTGGAAGAATCTAAATATACCAAAACTGCAAATAGGATGTTCGCATTTTAGCGAGGCATTTGTCTGATTGGGAAAGGTTAGAGATTGGAAAAATATTTTTAATTTTTATAAATGTTTTAATGTAGTTTATCGCCTTAAGGTCGGAAAACATGAAATTGAAATTAAATAAAAAAATTAAGGAGATATCTTAGGTGAATGAAAAAAATTTAATGTCTTAGTTATCCTCCATGCAAGGGCACTCTGTGTCACATTGATTATTTTACCACAAGTGGAACAATTTGTAACCTTGCTAGACAAAAATTGGGTCATTTGAAACTTCATATTTCTAATTTTATTGTGAATTTGAAATTGTTTTCAAATATCACATTAAACGTCATATATTTTTTGGTCATTTTGGTTTTCAATATGATGACACTTTAGTCAACTGACTTTGGTTAGATTTCGACCTATTTTTGGAAGAATCTAAATATACCAAAACTGCAAAAAGGATGTTCGCATTTTAGCGAGGCATTTGTCTGATTGAAAGGATAAAGTGATCAAAAATAGTTTCTAGGATTTAATTATATTATATTGTTGGCACCTAAAAAGCACTTTCTTGTCCTTAATCTATCCATGGCTTGAAAATCGTACATGTGTGCTATATTAAGTAGATTTTTTTTCTTCGAACGGATGCAAAGTTGTTACTGCTGCAAGTATCAACGATTACTCTGTTCACATTTGTGTTTATGGCTTTTATAAAGTTCTCCAAAGTCCTCAATATGACGATAAATTATTCCACTGACTTTGGTTAGATTTCGACCTATTTTTGGAAGAATCTAAATATACCAAAACTGCAAATAGGATGTTCGCATTTCAGCGAGGCATTTGTCTGATTGAGAATGGGGCAAATTTGTTAAGGCATAAATAAATTAATTTAATTGTTTATTTAACCTCTGTATTTAGTATATTCAGGTTATTGGTACATATGCATGGGCACTCTGTGTCACATGATTACTTACAAGTGGAACAATTTGTAACCTTGCTATAACAAAATTTGTATTTTGAAATTTAATTATATCTTTGTAATAACTCTGTAATGGGTAGCCATTACAGAGTTATTTCAAAATATAGACATATATTTCAGTATAGATCATTTAAAAAGTAATTTGGTTTGGCACCTAAAAAGCACTTCCTTGGCCTTTTAAAACCCATGACTTGGAAATCGTACATGTGTGCTAAATAAATTATTCTTTATTCAAAACAGATGCAATGTTTTCATTGTCCATAACCAAGATGAAAATAATTACTCTGTTTACAAATGAATCTTTCTATTATGTTCCGACAGTTTATACAAATGGTCCACTGATTTGATTAAACCTATTTTTTAGGTATCTAAATATACCAAAAATAAATGATTTATTCGAAGAAAGTAGGAGATATAAGGTCAACATTATTTATTTTATTTATTTCTATTTTAATTTCGAATTATTTTTTACTTTGTCTCATGATTTTTTTATACAGCACTTCAATCAGTGATATAACTCTTTGTTATTCTTATAGTTATAGAACTACGCTAAGGTGCCTACAATAAAATTACCGAATAATCTCGCTACTATTGTCTTGTCGTTTCAATCAGAAGTCAGTATTAATAGATTATACTACACAATAATTTGCCATTTCCTTAGATTTTATTTTATAGCATCCAATAATGGTTCTTTGTGCTGTTACCATGGTCACCAAGAAAGCCATAATAATTAACAAAAGGATGCTTATATAAAAAAATAAGACTAAATTTCGCTATTGTGGTTTTGTGTAGACGACCAGAATAGATATTTTGGTGTACAGATTTTCGATTTTTTTAATTATTATAAGGGCGAGTATAGATGTACAAACGATTCTGGGCATGTCTTCCAGTTAAGAGATGCAACTAGTTAATCTGCAGCCACAGTTCTTCTGCATTAAGTTGGGTAGGCCGGCCGGCCGGCAGGGCAATTGAATAAGTGCAGTGTGTTGTTGTGAGGGCCTGTATAGAAAAAATGCATCATTAACGGTGGCCTGATTTTTTTCCAAAGAAAATATGCCTCATTAACGATGACCTGTTTTTTTTTCTACAGAACCTAAGGCCGGATTTTTATAGCCTTCAACACAGTTTGGTACGGGATATTATGTTTTTGTGCGTATGTTTGTAACAGGCGAATTTATGATCCGAATTGAATGAAATTTGGCACAGCTCATCTATTTGGCCCAAGGACGAACCCCATTGAAATTGGGAAAAATTTCAATTTCAGATTTAAATATAGCTCCCATATATATATTTTCGTCCGATTTAAAGTAAATGGTGCACCATAGTACCTCTATGGCTTTCGATGTGCGAAATGTGGCATAGCGTACTGAATTGTGTTTAAAATAATGCGTGCTAAGTTTCATGATAATTGGTTCAGATTTAGATATAGCTCCCATATATATTTTCGTCCGATATAATGTAAATGGTGCGCCAAAGTCCCTAAATATCTTTTGATACGCACGAAATTTGACATAGGGTACTGTCTATAATGATGTGTGCTAAGTTTCGTGAAAATCGGTTCAGATTTAAATAAAGCTCCCAAAAGCTCCCCTGATTTTCTTCTACAGAAAAAATTCTCCATTAACGCCTGTTATACTGAATCCTGATTTTCTTCTACGGAAAAAATTCTTCATTAACCGAAACCAGATTTTTTCTATAGAAGAAAAAATTATGATTTTTTTTAAGTTTAATTTGCTTTCTGAGTCCACTATAAATATGTAGCACTTCAATCGGTGATATAATTCTTATCCATATAGTTATTGATCCACGCTAAAGTGCTTATATTAAAATTTTGGAATAATCTCGCTAATATCGGTTCGTTATAAAAAAACCAACAGCCGGTATTATTAGATTAAACTACATGAAAATTGAAAATAGTTTTGGTGTTTGTCTATCATAGCATCAAAGTCAAATACTTGATATGAATTACGTACAATCAAGAAAAACTATTTGGCATTTCGTAACGATGCTTAGATAAAACATTGACTAATTTTCGCTATTGTGCAACTGTTTACCAGTCACAATATTAGAATTAGTGAACATTCTAATATTTCAAATTAAAAAATTGTTCAATTTATTTGTATGTTTTAATACTTGCAAATGGGAATCTAATTCTTTTTTAGACACATCTTAGTTCTTAAAAATTTATAAAAATGCATGTTATAAATTTGTTTATATAGTTTATCAATCTTCATTTTGAATACTAATTTGATTTATTCTCTTTCTCTTCCAGACGTTTACTACTCACCGGTACACCATTACAAAATGATCTTATGGAATTGTGGTCACTTATGCATTTCCTAATGCCCTATGTATTCTCATCGCATCGTGAATTCAAAGAATGGTTCTCTAATCCAATGACCGGCATGATTGAAGGCAATATGGAATATAATGAGACGTTAATACAACGTCTGCACAAAGTTATACGGCCGTTCTTGTTGCGACGCCTTAAAAAGGAAGTCGAAAAACAAATGCCCAAAAAATACGAACATGTTGTTATGTGTCGTCTGTCGAATCGTCAACGTTATCTGTACGATGATTTTATGAGTCGAGCGAAGTAAGTTCGTATGCCACAAAATGGGAAAAAATTCCATGTTTTTTTTTCTTTATTCAAATTGGATAGAATATGATTTTTAATTGTATTGTATTTCATTTTTTTTTACAGAACAAAGGAAACCTTGCAAACTGGCAATTTGCTGAGTGTTATAAATATTTTAATGCAATTGCGTAAAGTCTGCAATCATCCGAATATGTTTGAAGTACGTCCAACGATATCACCATTTCAAATGGAGGGTATTACATTTGAAACGTCACGTTTGGTCTGTGATCTAATGGAATATGATCCATTTACGGTAAGTTTTCTAATAACGAAGTATTTAACGACATTGATCCCTTTGGTAAATTTAAAAGCTGATTCCTATAGTATTCGTCGAGATACCCTATAGGAAGATGTAGGGAGCCAAGAAGAAAATATTTAAAATTAAAATTTTAGTATTTTATAGTGAATATTAGTTTTTATAAGCTCGGGTTTGTTGTTAACTACGTAACATTAAATATGGTCTTATAGGCCTTGTATTACATGAATGAATAAATAAAAATAATATGGGGATTTTACCACCTAGGGTTGTATACTGACTTAGGTCCAAATGATGTATGCGAAGTTTTGTTTGAAATCGGTTTAGATTTAGATATAGCTCCCATATACAATTTGAATGATGCAATAAACTCCCAATATTTGTCCGATTGAGATAAAATTTTACACAGCGTACTTAATTAGGCCAATATTGATATAAGCCAAGTTTTGTTGGAATCGGTTCAGATTAGATATAGTTCCCAAATATAGTTTAGTCCTATTTTATGTGAATGGAGCACCATTCTTGTCAATATTGGTCCGATTGAGACAAAATTTTGAACAGAGTTCTGAATTAGGTCCAGATTTTTGAAATCGGAGTTTTGTTGAAATCGGTTCATATAACAGATTCGTTGTATGTAAATAGAGCACCATACTGCCAATATTGGTGCGATTGAGACAACATTTTGCTAAAAAATTTCATTTTTTTAAATATTCCTTACATTTATATTGAAGTATAGCATCAACAAATAACATTCCTAACCTCATTTTTTATGAAATATTTTGTGAATGTTATGAGTTTTAATTTTGATGCTTATATTAAACTAAAGACTGATTTTCGCTATTATGGACTTGTTAAACATCCATGATAGATATTTTAGACTACAAATAATTTTTTTAGAGGTATTTTGAAATGTTTTTTTCTTGACCTAGCATCTCAATCAGTGACTTAACTCCGATTACATAGTTAATGAACTACGCTAAGATGCTTACATTAAGAACAATGAATAATCTCGCTAACTCTGTCTTGTTTGATTTTCGAAAGACAGTGTTAATAGATTAAACAACAATATTTATATGATGTCTGATAAAAAATCTGCTTAGCAGATTTTTCCTATTAGGAATAGTCAGAATATATACTTTTTGGAAAGTATTATTAGTATATACTATGTTTTAGAAGTATTTTGCACGATGTCGTTTTTATAGCATCTCAATCAGTGACTTAACTTACTTTACATAGTTAACGAACTACGCTAAGATGCTTACATCAAATAATTTTGAATAATCTCGCTAACTCTATCTTGTTACATTTTTCGAAAGGTAGTGTTAATAGATTAAGCTACAACAATTGATGATTATTTAGACCAAAGTTTTTAGCATCAAAAATGTCTTTCATAACCACTTTTTTTCAATAGTTTTGAAAGTGACTTAAAATCTAACTGATGCTTAAAGAAAATATATAGACTAATTTTCGCTATTGTGGCCTTGTGTTCAACAGCCAGAATAGATATTTTAGACTACATGTTGTGATTCAATACCCAGAATAAAAATGATTTAATATGGAATAGGAGCAAATATTTTAAAATTTTTTTCCATACCTCATTTTTTTAGCATCTCAATCAGTGACTTAACTCCCATTGTTATAGTTAAATAACTACGCTAAGATGCTTACATCAATTATTTTAATGAATAATCTCGCTAACTCTGTCTTGTGTCATTTTCGAAAGGCAGTGTTAATAGATTAGACTACAAGAACTATTGAAAAACTGGGAACAAAGTACCGTCAGATTTAGCTCCCATATATATTTTCGTCCGATTTAAGGTAAATGGTGCGTCAAAGTCCCTAAATATCTTTCAATATGCACGAAATTTGGCATAGCGTATTGAATTGCGTCTAGAATGGCATGTGTTAAGTTTCGGGAAATTCGGTTAAGATTTAGATTTAGCTTCAATATATATTTTCGACCAATTTAATAGAAATGGTGACCAAAGTTCTTATATATATATATATATATATATTTCGTTCTATTTCATGTCAATGTTCTTTCGAAAAGGCGACATCTGTTAGGATACTATGTAGAATATACCCAAAGTGGTGTAGGGTATCATATAGTCGGCCCAGTCCGACATTATTACTTTCCTTACTGCTGGTTAGCATTTCAATCAGTGACTTAACTCAAATGTCATAGTTAATGAACTACGCTAAAATGCTTATATTAAATAATTGAATAATCTCGCTAATACGGACTTGTTTTTTCCTACAGAAAGTCGGTATTAATAGGTTAGACTACAAGCATTTGTAAAAATATTTCTGGTATGTTTTTTTTTTTTTTTGAAAAACAATTTTTCGAATATTCTGTTCTGCGGAAATTCTATAGCATTTCAATCAGTGACTTAACTTATTTTATAGTTAAGTAACTACGCTAAAATGCTTATATAAAATATCTGAATAATCTCGCTAATACGGACTTGTTTTTTGCATCGAAAGTCAGTATTATTAGATTAAACAACAAAGTCGTTAAATAGTCATGTTAATGCTTCCAGTTTCGGGATGCATTTTTTGTTTGTCTTACCATGTCAAGAACTTGGAAGCCAAGAGACATTTGGCTGCCAAGTTGCAAACCGTAAAATACTGATAGTAAAATTTAGTCACCTCTTATTATTATCTACAATCATTTCTGTGATATATATTTAATTATATGTATTGTCTTTTTCTCTTTAAGGAAAGAAAATAGAAATCAATTTTTTATAAAAAAAAAACAACAATAATAATTTTTTGTTATCCCTTTTTCCTCTTTTCATCACAGCAAATTGATTTACACTCCCTAAATCTACTCCTAATTGAATTGGAGTTAACCCTCACAGCATATGTGTCACATAAATCTCGTCTATTGGCGGCGCCACGTAAACTTATCGAAGAAATTGATAGTCTACCGGATCCACCACCACGATGTCCAACGGGAAAATATAAATTCCATATAAGGATACGTGATACTCGAGTGCAACAGAACATCAGTGCTCATAGTCAACAAATGGTAAAGGTGGGAGCAAGTCCTGCCATGAAAATGGAGGGTAATAAATTTGTACCCCTTAATGCAGCAGCAGTGGTGGCGGCGGCGTCCATTACTAACAACATGGGTTTTACATCGCGTGATATTGTTGAGACTGGAAGTAATCGAATTAATAAGCGTATCAACAATGTCATCAATCCAATTGGTGCGCCGAAATTGGGTCCCATTACACCTGGCTCGATAACAAGATCCTCTGTTCCTACAAATGTATCGTCGTCTACACCATCATCGTTGTCATCGCCCATGGGCGGCCCAACACCTGCCAAACAAATGCGTCTGCAAGATCCCCTGAGTTTGGATGACATGATGGTGGATAATATCAAAACGGAAAAGTTTATCGATGACAAGGCATTGGTAAAAGTTTTAGCACAACAAGTCAAGACCACCACAAATATTACTTCTACTGATGTTTCTACATTCAAGACTGAAGCTGTGGCGGCGGCTACTGCTGCTGATGAGGATAATACTTCGGAACTGGATCCCATTTTCAATATGTCGGAAATTTTGCAACAACGCAAAGAGCAAAGATTGGCTCGGCTGAAATTGATGGCAAATGTCAATAAAAGACGTACCGATGCCACACCCATCTATGGAGCCGATTGTCGTGAATCCATTGAACATTGTTCGGAGGGCAGTCGGCTGTTGCAGTATTCCACTTGGCAGACCAGAGGTTATACAAATTGCAACACTGCCATGCATCGTTCAAATGATAATTGGACCCTGAATAAAATTCTGAAAAATTATGAAAAACGTTGCCAGGACCTTAAACACATCTTTCAGAATTATGTTATCTATGTACCGTCCGCTTGTGCACCACGTATACGTTTCTATGTGAATAATTTGGCATCTGTACGCATGACTCGGGAACGTGCCATCGAGCAAACAATACAAAAGGAAATGTCACCAAAATTGGCGTTGTTACATCCCATCATATCGGCAATGACCACTCAATTCCCCGATCCACGTCTCATCCAATACGATTGTGGTAAACTGCAGACACTGGATGGTCTTTTGAAGCAACTCAAATACAATCATCATCGCGTCCTGATCTTTACACAAATGACGAAAATGCTGGATGTTTTGGAGGCATTCCTCAACTATCATGGCCACATTTATTTGCGTTTGGATGGTGCTACCAAGGTGGAGCAGAGGCAAATACTAATGGAACGCTTCAATACGGACAAACGCATTTTCTGTTTTATACTCTCGACACGTTCCGGTGGCGTGGGTATTAATTTAACGGGTGCAGATACTGTGATATTTTACGATTCAGACTGGAATCCCACCATGGATGCTCAGGCGCAGGATCGCTGTCATCGCATTGGTCAGACAAGAGATGTACACATTTACCGTTTGGTTTCGGAGAAAACCATCGAAGTGAACATCCTAAAGAAAGCCAATCAAAAACGAATGCTTAGTGATATGGCCATTGAGGGTGGAAACTTTACCACGTCGTACTTTAAGAGTTCCACAATTAAGGATCTTTTCAATGTGGATACACAGCAACAACAACAGGGTGAAGCGGCGGGAGCAGCAGCTGGTGTACCAGCTATTGCCTCATCTCAATCAAGTGAAACAGCACCTTCGTCATCGGCGTCATCAACTGTTGTCGAGAGCAATGAAATTGATTTGGAAAAACAATCGTTGAAGGCTTTCGAAAGTGCTCTTGCTGCTGCCGAGGATGAACAAGATGTCCAGGCGGCAAAAACGGCTAGAGCGGAAGCTGCTGCCGATTTGGCAGAATTTGATGAGAATATACCGCTGGAAGAAGTTGCCACAAATACTGAGGGTGGTGGCGCTAATGTTGAACTCAGTAAAGCTGATTTGGAAATGCAAAATTTGGTTAAACAGGTTAGTTGAGTTTTTAAAATAATTTGGTTTTACACAATGTGCAATGGGTTGCCAGTCGTTGGCCGAGAAGTACTGGGATTCTTTGGGATTGTAGACTCCGTTGTGGACGTAGTTGAAATTATTTTTGTCTTGGGAAACGTATTTGTATTTTATATATGTTTAAACATAAACAAACATTTTTTTCTTTGATTTACAGTTTGAAAGGTATTTAAAATATATTATATGGGCATTAAATATCTATTGTTGAAAAATATGTTATTCTTTGTTTTTGAACACGAATATTTTGAGTGCCCAGATAAATTCTCTCATTGACGTTCAGACATAGTTAAAGCGATTTGACTACGCTTAATTATATCACTCAACGTCATACAGATATCATTTGAGGAATTAAAAGATTAATTGATTTAATCGCATGGGTCATACACATAAGGTATCATTTTTATGGGGCATTTAAAAAAATTAAATTCGGAAATCCTGTGAACACCAATCAATGTTAAATTGTTGACAAAGTACAGATCGCATTTATTATCCGAATTAGATGAAATTGAACACAGCTCAATTATTTGGCCCAAGGACGAACCCTATTGAAATTGGGATAAATTGGTTCAGATTTAAAACTAGCTTCCATATTAACTTTCGTCCGATTTAATGTATATCGTGTACCAAATTCCCTATATATCTTTCGATTTGCGCCAAATTTGGCACAGCGTACGGTATTAAGTCTGGAAAGGTGTGTGTTCAGTTTAATAAAAATCGGTTTGGATTTAGATATAGCTCCCATATATATTTTCTCCCGATTTAATGTCAATGGTGTACCATAGTTCCTATATATCTTTCAATTTGGCACAGCGTCTAGAATGATGTGTGCTAAGTTTCGTGAAAATCGATTCAGATTTAGATATAGCTCCCATATAAATATTCCTTCGTTTAATGTAATGTAATGTAAATGCTGCACCAAAGTCCCTATATATCTTTCGATTTGCACGAAATATGGCATAGCTTATTGAATTGAGTCTAGAATGATGTGTGCTAAGTTTCGTGAAAATCGATTCAGATTTAGATATAGCTCCCATATATATTTTCTCCCGATTAAATGTAAATCGTGCACAAAAGTCCCTATATTTCGTTTGATTTGCACAAAATTTGGCATAGCGTACTGAATTTAGTCTGAAATGCATATATAGAATATACCCCCCAAAGTGGTGAAGCATATCATATAGTCGGCCCAGCCCGATTTGACTACTTTATTTACTGGTGTTGAACTTTGGCATTGAATGTTTAAAGTTGATCATTTTCATCATATGAATATAATTTTGAACACAAACATTTTATGCCTAGATTAAAAATTTTTAATTATTAACGTTCAGACATAGTCGAAGCGATTATATACCACGCTCGATTATATCACTCAACGTTAAACAGTTTTGTGTCAAAAATATTTTGCAATAATACATATTTATTTTAATAATTATATAACAAGGTCATTTAGGTAATTTATAACCTATTCTCTTTTATTAATTCGAATTTTTTGTACTGATATTTATTACTTTGTGGCACTAAATGTTTAACGTTTTTAATTTTCTCTATTTTATGGGTATATAATTTGAAATATAAACATTTAATGCCTATATAAATATGTAATGTTTTAATTATTTTTAACGTTCAGACATAGTCGAAGTGATTATTACCCACACTCGATTATATCACTCAACGTTAAACTGTTTTCTTTATTTTTTTTAATTCTTAGTTCGATTTTTTTTTGGCATTGGAATATTTAATGTTGAATGCCGTCTCATCCTCTACAGGGAATTGACATTGAACGCAAATATTTAATGCCTAGATGAATTATTAATTTTTTTAATTGACGTTCAGACATAGTTAAAGCGATATTTCCCACGCCTGATTATATCACTCAACGTTAAACAATAATTACTTATATGACCAGAATTTGCTACCGACCCAATCTCTTGTTTTGATTTCCATTGAAAGGCCTTATAATTTTTCAAAATTTTTAATCCAAATTCGAATCACTTTATAATAAATTTGTTTGTTTTTTTATTCTCCTTTTTACAGCTCTCACCCATCGAACGTTATGCTATGCGTTTTGTGGAAGAAACCGGTGCCGCTTGGACCGCGGAACAATTACGTGCCGCCGAAGAAGAACTCGAGGCGCAAAAACGTGAATGGGAAGCCAATCGTTTGGCCGCCCTACAAAAGGAGGAAGAAATGCTCAAGCAGGAAGCGGAAAATGATGAAATGTTGACATATTCACGGAAGGATGCCACAAATCAGGTTAATAGACAAAAAACTAATGTTAAGACTAATAGCAAAAGAACAAATATGGCTAGAAATCGTGATAGGGGTTCCGCTACTGCTGCCAATAATAAACGACGGCGTTTACAACAGCTACGTAACAGTAGAAATGTAAATGCACGAACCTCAACTAGAAGGGGTGGGGCGGCAGCGGCGGAAGCGACGGATGGTGATAACACCAGACGTAAACGTCGTATAAGTAGTAGGCAACAACAACAGCAGCAGCAACAACAACAGCAATTAAATGTACAAAAGAATAGTCGTAACAGGACTACCTCTAGCGTTGATAGGAGTAGACAGCGACGGCAGCAACAACAAAAACGTGGCCGGACGACTAGACTTAGCGGTGGAATTAGGAAAGATGATAGCCAGGGAGAACAAAGTGAAAATAATGACGATTCGGAGGAGGAAGTTAGGGAAGAGGGGGATGATTCAAATCAAAGCGAACTTGAAGATGATCATGAGGAAACGGCAGTTAGTGGTAGTGAGAATAATGAGGATACAATGGAAGAAGTTGAAGATGAGGATGCGGATGATGATGAAGACCAAGAAGATGGTGATGAGGAAAATGATACTGAGGAGAATCTGGAGGAGGGGACCGAAAACGAGGAAGATGATAATGAGGTTAGCAATGCCGATGAGGACGAAGACGAGGACAATGAAAATGACCATGAACAGGAATCTAATGATGAGGACGATGTAGAAGATGATCACAATCAAAATACCGAAGATGATGGTGGTGAATATGAAAGTCAACAACTGAGTCGTCGTAGTAGATTAAGATCCTTACGTGGTAGTTTTACTAAGAAATCTCCAAAGGTTATGCGACGCAAATCATTGCGTCAATCTTTGGATACCAGCTCTTCCCATGCAACCAATAGAAAGACCACACGCACATCAATGGCTGCAGCAAGGGCAGCAGCGGGTAATCATCGCAGCCAGCTAAGTGAAAGAAGGGCTACGGTTGGTGGGCAAAATTCAAATACAAGGCGTAGCAGAACAACGACTGGCGGTAGTAATTCCGGGGGTCCTGTAAAAACCGGTGTTAAAAATCAAAAATTGCTTAGTTTTGCCCGTAAACGTTTACGTAAACGTCAACAAATGGCCAGCACAAGAGATCATCAGGCGGCGGATGCCACTCTGAAAAGGAAAACTAGTTTAAGTCCGGGTAAGACACCACCAGTCAAGAGGAGAAGAGCAACCATGGTGCAGCCGCGTAAGGGTGTTAGACATAGCCCTAGGAAAGCAGCTCAAAAAGAAGAACAACATGATGAAGACCCCGAGCAAGAGGGTGAAGATGATGAGGACAAGGCAGATGAAAGTGAAAATAATGATGAGGAAAATAATCAAGATGGTGATGATGATGAACAGCATACAATGGAGGAAGATGAGGAGGATGATGAGCAGGAGCAAGAGGGAACGGAGGATGACCAGGACCATGAAGAAGATAACGACGAAGAAGAAAAACCCAAACCCTCAAATCGAAACTATTTACGTTCCCGCCAACAACCAGTCTTGCGGTCAAGAGGTGGCAAAACAATGAAACCCCAGGATGATGACGAATCAGATGAGGATAATTCCACAAATAAAAAAGGCAAAGATGGCGAGGGCGAGGAGGATGAAGAAGAGGAAGATGATGAAAAATCTTCATATGCCACAGCTGGAGACAATATGGAAGAAGATCAGCGGCATCAAATGGAACTGGCCGGTGGTGGTAATTCCAGTAGTATGGATGCCTGGAATGTTCACAATCAGGCTCAAGATACCACCACAAATTCCACATATTATAATGTCTCCGATGAATCGGATAGTGAGGACAATGAGATCACCCTAGGAGGAGGAGGAGCAGGAGGTGCAAGTCTTAATTCAACGTTGAAGAAAACCCCAATGGGCAGTGTAAGAAGTTTACGTTCCAATATTGCAAATGCAGCTGGAGGCAATTCAGATGCCACCATTTCCTCCAGCACACCGCAACGTAATGATAACAATCATACGCCACGCACACGTTCAAGGGGTTCGGTTAAAATTAATTTGTGGAAATTGGATGATAGTCCGGTTTTACCCTTATCGGGACACCATCATCATCACCAAGGAGGGGCATCTTCAAGTAGACATCATAAGACTCATCAGAATGCGGATGTGGATGAGACGGCCACAACAAGTAGCCCCAATAAGACTCCTTCAACTGCTGGTACAAATAAACGTCTGGGTCATGCTGCCACTAAAACCGCCAATGAAACACCAACTAAATCGTCGGGAAATATAACCACCCTACATCGTTGGCTTTTGAAAACTCCCCGATCAACAACGACGACGGGTAATAATACTGGTAGCCAGCAACAATCTTCAAATGGTTCATCACCCGCCACAGGAAAATCATTATCAGGGAATGAGACGTCGACATCATGATGAAAATGGTTTGCCCAGCAAAGGAATAAAATTTGGCCCATTGCCATTAGTAGACATTGCACGCCGCAGGAGATTGAGGAAGACGAATAGTATTAATTACTCTTCGAATTTTAAAGCTCTTCTGCCCGCTGCTGCACATATGTCCAATTGATGTGGGAGTGTAAAAACTTTTTATAGGCTGGAAAAAAGCGATGAGGGGATAAATAGTGATTTCTTTACCAAAAACTACCATGAAGAAATTTAGTTTTTCTCTCTCATTATTTTAGTATCAACACTGTGGGTAGTGAGTGGGTTTTCAATATTTCTTTGGTTATTAACAAAAAAACTTGTATCAAGTTTAATTGTAAATTTCCACAAACAAGTTTCTATTTTTTTATTAGGTCTAGTTTATAAATGCCAACCCTTTCTTGCTTCCTTCCGTCTCTTCCCCCATTAATAATGGGGTTATTTTGTTATTTTAAATACTCGGATCCTATTGAGATACATTAAATTTTAATATATTGAGCTTTCAACATCATTATTCTCACATTTTGCATTCCTCAGATTGTCTATTTATTTATTTTTTAATTTTGTAAAAAAAGAAATAAACATCAGAAGTAGTTGTGAACAGAGTATGAGAGCGAACGAACGATAGGGTCCTATCAACACTATAATGTTAGAGTTTTATTTTTTTTCTTTCATTTGGACCATGTAACATGTTTTCATCTTGTAAATATTAAAAGTAAACAAACAAAATAAATCATAATATAATATATTTAATAATAACTAGAATTATCAATTAAAATAAAAAACAACAACAACAAAATACGAGTATAGTTAGATTTAACAAACTGAACATTAAAATACGTATAAACAAAAAATTAAACATACGATTTTTTGTTGAGAAGAGAGGGTAAAAAGCAAATAAACCGGAAAACAGATTAGTGTTATTAAAAAAAAACCAACCACCACATCCCCATCTTTTTATATATACATTCACTTTTATATTTTTAAAATATTAAGTTATCTATATACATACATTTTTTAAGTTCGTGGGATGCCAATATGGGGAAGTGGAAAACAAAATTGATTGAAAACATCAACAATGATTTTGAAAACAGAAACACATGACTCTTAGAAAAAATTTTTTTGGGTCTCAATACACAACACAGAAAAGAAAATGGTTTCGTTGAAACAAAAAATAAAATGTTAAAAATGCCAGAAATTCACATTCACAATAAAATTAGCATTTATTTCACAACAATAATTTTCAAAATTAAAGGACTTATTTTCCAGTTTTTAATCAGAAATTTTAGTTGGAAAACCGATATTTTCACTTGTTCTTTTTTGTAAAATTGTGGTTTTCACGGAAAATGTCTTGTGTATTATTTTAGACTCAAAGAGTGATTCTTGTTCAAATATATTCAAAACCAAAACAAATGTTGTCCATGTAAAGTATTATTTATTTTAAGAATTGCGAAATTGTCTATAGTCAGTAATTGTAAAAAATATTAACACTTTTGGAATATTATTCTAAATTATATAAAAATTATCAATTTTTTTTTTGTTAAAATACTTTACAAATTTCAGTTTTACATTGACCAAAATTTAGTGTATTTCATTCTGTTCATTTTTAGAGAATATTGTTAAACTTTCCGAAAAGGTCAAAAGTATTATAACACAAAAAAAAAAGAAACAAATTAAAAGTTAGGTTTCTGTTTTCAAAATTTAATATATATATAGTTATCCACATAATATGAGAGATATTGTTTTCCTTTTCCCATGTCCACATATCCCGGTTTTCAAAAGTATACCAACAAAATTGTTATTTCATTATTATTAATTTTTTTTTGTTATTAAGTTAGAATTTAATAAGATTTTAGTTTTCCCTGCACACACAGATTATAATTTTATATATAGTGTATACTCTTTAACAAGGAAAAAATGATGGACTTGTGTATTTTGTTAATTTATATACGAAAAAAGTAAAACAGAAATAATCCCCAGTTTCTATGAATAAAAACTCAAGAAACTACAACATATTTATTATTAATTTATGTATAAAAAAACTAAAAATAACAAACAAACAGACTCCTTATTATATATAGTTTAAAAAAAAAAGTACAATCAGATCTTACCACCATTTCATGTAAAATGAAATTATGGATGGTATAAACTGAGCTCTGTTGTATTTAAACCTAAAAGAAAACAAAAAACTGAAATTATCTCTAAAAAGAAAACAAACAAAAAAGAACAACCAATAAAGGCTTTTAAGAAAATAACCTAAAAAAATAATTAAAAAATAAATCAAAAAAGTGTTTTATTTATTTTTTCCGGTCAACAATGAAATAAAACAAAAGTGAAGACAATTTTGAAAGAAAAGAAAAAAAGACTAGAATTTACAAAAAATCTTTGGCCCTTTGACTCTATTTTTTAATTAACATTCCAAAAAAGCAACCAAAACCAAAAAAATAATCCAAACAAAATATAGTGAACTTAAAAAAATATAGAAAAAAAGAAAATTCTGCAATTACTCCAAACAAAAATATTATTTTCTTCTAAATATACTCTATTACAAAAAAAAATGTAAACAATGTAAATCTGTTTTGGTGTCAGAATATTTCTTAAAAAAATAATAAAATTCTATGGAAAGTTTGGTAATGGCAAATTAAAAATATCATTTAAAAAAAAACATTTGTTATTTGACCGGGGCACCAAAACAGTTAAATCATTTATTTTTCCAAATTTTTATAAACCAGATTTTGTAGAAAACAATATTTTTCAAAATTAATTTTGCCATTCCCAAACGGCCTTAGATTTGTTATTTTTTTCTTTGATTCCTCAAAAAAAAATTGTTTTTTGCTGCTGTTTTTTCAAACTGTTGTGCTGTGAAAAAATAAATAACATTTTTTTATTAACAAACAACAATGAGATATCTCTCTTTGTAACGAAATCACCAAAACAGTTCTTTTGCGCTTAGTTCTAAACAAACTGAAAAAGAAAATAATATTTTTTTTGTGTGTGTAATAATCAACAAAATTTTCTTTTCTTCTTTATTTTTTTTCCGGAAAATGTGTACTTGCTCTGCCCACTTTTTCTACTACTACCTACCATCAACAATCAATGCCTGTTTGTCCCCCACAAAAAACAATTTTTCGCTCATCTCAACATTGTCTTCACTTTATGTGTGTGTGTGCGTGAACGCAAACATCAATAGATATGGATTTCGGCGAATACCATGGAACAAATGCCGGTAAGTAGAATCTTTTTTTAATTAAATTTTAAATTGTTGGAGATTACACATTTAAGAGATGCTACCTAACAGACCTCGAATTTTTGAAGGACCATTGACATGAAATTGGACTAACTTAAATATTTGATCTCTGTGTCTATATGTGAACCGACTTAACCCTACGATCAATAACGGGGTAACTATGACCCTTTTTATACCCTCCAACATAGTGTGGAGGGTATATTAAGTTTGTTCTTCGTTGAATATGAGCGCTATATTGGTCCACATTTAGGCATGGCCCCAAATTCACCAATTCACCCCAATTGTCGATATTTTGGGGTTCTTGAGCGCGCCATTCAATGTCTCCACTGAAAAGAATAAATATCGGAAAATTCAATAAAACTTGACACACATTAGGCTATTCTAATTTTAGTACGTTGTGCAAAATTTCGTGCCAATTTAGACCTAAATTTGACCCTTTGGTGCACCCTTTGCTAAAAATCGGACAAAAATATATATGGGAGCTATATCGAAATCTGAACTGATTTTCGTAAAACTAAGCACACATCATTTTAGATTTAATTTAGTGTGCTATGCCAAATTTCGTGCACATCAAAAGATATTTAGGGACTTTGGCGCACCATTTACCTTAAATCGGGCGAAAATATATATGGGAGCTATAACTAAATCTGAACCTATTTCCACGAAACTTAGCACACATCATTCTCGACTAAATTTAGTACGCTATGGCAAATTTCTTGCAAATCGAATTATACTTAGGGACTTTGGCGCACTATATATCTTAAATCGGACGAAAATATATATGGGAGCTATATCTACATCTGAACCGATTTTTATCAATTTCAATAGGGTTCGTCCATGGGGTAAGTAAATGATCTTTGTCAAATTTTATCCCATTCGGATAATCGCCCATGTGCTGCATTTCGAGTTTGCTCGAATGTGAAACATTTTCCCAAATTTGGTGTGCTCCATTCCGAATTCCCAAAAAAATATTGGGAATATAATTCGAGCACATATAGCCTTGTGGATTGAAAAGGATATTGAAACTTAACACACAGTCAAAAAGAACGCTGAAGTAATATTTAGCGTGTTTTTAAAATATTTATTTAAAAAATAAAGTATTTACATTAGTTTTTATAGTAAAATTAAAGAAAATAAAAAAGGGCTCATTTTATCAAAAACAGCGCGTAACATTTTTGAGATCAATCTGGAAACCCAACCACCATATGATCAAAATAAAAATAGAATCTATAAAAAATCTACTTTTATGATTTCCAATAATACTTTTAATAAAGTTTCTTGCAGATGTGTGCCCTTTATTATAATTGACAAGATCCATGCTCCACTTGTTTATAGGGCGTCATCAAAAATGTGGCTAAAGCGTAACCACTTTCCTAGAAGCCAACTATTTTGCATACCATTTCCTCTTTTGTTTATGCTGCCTAGCTGCACTCATATGCCAAATAAAAGCATCATGGCTGGATCCTGGTCTGCAGTTGTCCACAGCTTGCACACACTTTGTCTTCCAGGGCTTTCATTACTCTCCACAATATTTTACACATTGTTGTGCGATCAACACTTATATTTGAATCATTTGCCACTACCCTCTGAAACCCACCAACAGCCAGAAATCTTTGCTGCTAACTGCAGGCTTTCGGGAATGGTACCCTTGTGTATGAAAGGACCAACTTCTCTCAAAATATCCATAAATGCTTATTTTAACACGTTCCAGTATCATTAGACTTTTTCTGGTAGAAACCAGGGCAATTAATAAGCCAGCAAGCATATTTTTTCTTAATTTTGTTGTTAAACAAATTGCAAATTCCAATGAAACATATGTTTTTTTATTGAACACATTTCGTAACATATTAAACACAGCTATGCTTTCGAGCCGCACTTTCGCTCGAAATTGAGCACACCATTTTGCACAACATGGGAATTTAAAAAAGTATGGGAATTCAAAAACTCTCGGAACATGTCACATGGGCGAATAAATATGATCTGCACTTTGTTTACAATTTAACATGGAGAGACAGAAATCCACTCAGAAAGTGATTCTATGCATATTCCCAAAAGGAACCATGGGGTGTAACACAGTGTGGTGAAGGGTATAATTAACCTCTACCGACTTTTTTTAAAGAGTTTTTCGGTGTTATAGAGTCTAAAACGATTCCATTAAAGAGTCAAAGTCTCTGACAGTTTAGGTACTAATTTAAACACAATAAGTGTTCATTTTTTACCCCAGAAAGATATTATTTTCTATAATTTTTCGAAGACCCCTTTTCGTATTGTGTCTCTTCCGTGTCAATTTGAATACATACTAAGTTTTTTTTTTTTAATTTGTAACAATCTTAACCATGTATTCATATTTTTATTTTTTGTTTTCCCCAGATGTGGTGTCCACCAACTCCACCGCAAGATAACGATGACATCTACATTGATTATTCGCTAACATTCTTATACGACTTGGAACCCATACCGGAAACCGAGCTACCACCAGTCTATATTAAGAAGGAATATAAACGTTCACGTTCCGATGCCGGTTTCCTTGTCGATGGCAATAAGCGACCAGCAAAAATGCGACGTGAAGAAATGTTCTGTGCTCCTAGATCCCTATTCGATCGTCCATCGGCAGCTATTGCTCGTATTCGTCGTGATCTCAAAAATCAACGTTATCGGGGAACTTTTAAACCGAATGTACAAATACCCGGTCTTAAGCCACAAATTCCCCAAAAACCCATACCCGAACCTGAGGGTATGGCTGAATGGTGTATATACGAAGATATAGCCATCCTACATGTTCTGGTGAATCTACAGGGTTTACCCTGCAACCTGATGTTGCTGTCTCCCGGCCATACACCCAATTGGGATTTGGTGGCGGAGATTGTAAATGCCTATTCGAAAACGTATAGATCACCTAAACAGTGTAGATGGCGTTATGAGAATGTTATACAACCACGCGAAGAGGGTAAACTCGTCGAGAGTCCCAAGAAGCAGAAGAAACTGAAGTCCATGAAAACGGAATATCTTAAGAGTCCGTTGAGGTGTCTGAGAACGACCCAATTGTATACGAACGACAACAATGCTTCGTTTACGAAAATTATGAAGGGGCGATTTGATTGCATTAAGGCGGCCTATTTGAAGAAGGCCCCGGCGCCTAAACGTCACTTTAGCACACCGAGTATGATGAATCCGAAACACATGGAAGTGTTGCAGGAGTTTGGTATTGTGAATTATGATCAACCGATAACACCACAGAATATAGCGATAATGAAGGCGAATAAAATGCGTGAGAAGCAGAGAACACAATGTCCACCGCCACCACCACCAGTTGCAAGTGCTTCGGCAGCGGCATCATCTGGTGGACAGCAACAAAATGTTGCATCGGCAGGTGGTGGCCAAACGCAACAGGGACAATGTTGTGTCACCACAACAAGCGGAGTTAATGTAGTGCAACAGCAACAACAACAAACGCCACAAACTGCTGCCTCCACACATTTGCAGGAATTGGTACAGCAGCAGCAACAACAACAGCAGCAGGTGCAACAAGTGACCACCTCAGCTCCTCCAGGTTTGCACCCCCAACAATTGCAAATACATCAATTGGCTGCCGGACAATCGGCATCACAACAACAAACGGCCACGGCGATAGTTCTACAGCATGCCACGGGCTCAGGTGGCACACAACAATTGCAACAACAACAAACGGTAGTTAGTGGAACAACCACCCAACAGCATTTGATTCGACATGGCAATACAACGGCCACCCAAATTGTCAAGGCCATTGTGGCTCCTGGAGGTCAAACCACGGGTATTCTAACAACGGGACAAGTTCAACAACTACATCAGCAACAACAATCGCAAAATAACCAGGGCACTTCGGCTCAGGTTGGACAACATGTTCAAATCCAGCAACAGAACACTGCCAGTGGTAACATGGTGGCACCACCTCTCTCCGTATCGGTGGTCCTCACCCAACCCGTACAGACGATATCGTCCAATGTACAAAATCAAGTGGCGCATCATTCACAAGTGTCTTCATCGACAGCCCAGATTGTATCCCTTTCACCTCAAACCATCGTCTCCAGTTCAGCACAAGTGGGTAGTATTGTGCATACCCAGTCCATGCCACAAGTGGTATCAGTTTCACAACTGGCCACAGTTGGTACCGTCCTAACCACATCCAGTGGAATGCAACAGCCTACAGGTACCGTGACCACCCTTAACACATCTGCCTTGAGAGCTCAACGCATTGTAGCAGCCTCCAGTGGTAATACCCTGCAGGATGTGGTGTTACAGCAGCGTACCGCTGGCAATCCCAGTCCCACAATTGTTTCAATGTCCAGTTTGGGATCAAATGTCGGACAGGCTTCCTTACAGGCCACTCAATTCCAATTGGCTTCCATGCCAACGGGCACACAACAAGTTGTTACCAAGGGTATACGAGTTAGTTCTCTGCAGCAGGGTCAGAAGTTGGCAACTGGTGGTGCTGTTGGAACTACGGCACAAGGACAACAATCTGCTCACATACAGTCCTACAGACAACGACAACAACTCAAGGTGTTGCAGACCACTGGGCCCGGGCAGCAGGGTCAGCCGACAATTGTGCAGACACCTTCCGGCCAGGCAGCCTTAGTCAACGCTCAAGGTACCATAATTGGAACAGGACCCACAACGGTCCAGGTGGTGCAAGGACAAAAGGTAACCGTCGCCACTTCAAATGTGGCTGTTACCACACCAAGTGCAACGGGAGTTGTAACGACGGTGGCCAATCAAATGCATGCCCAACAAGTGCAACAAACCCGTGCCCAATTCATAAAACAAGTTTCGGCATCGGGAAAACAAATCTTCGCCCGTCAAGTAGGCGATAGTGATATGCTACTGGTCAAACGTCAAATGATATCGGCGGCAGGTCAACAAAAGGCTACCCAAGTTATACAACAAGGTGGACAAATATATACCACAACGGGCCAAGGTATAACATTACAACAAGCAGCTCAAGGTTCTTCATCTGGTGGAAACCAGGTGCAGCAACAACAGGGACAACCGGGGCAACAACAAACCACAACACAGGTTGTACAACAGGTGACACCTCAACAAATTGCCACATTGGTGAAGACATCTGGAGCTTCCGCGGGAGGTAACGCTGGACAGGGTGGTGTTACAGTCAATACGGCTGGGCAACAGCAACAGACCCAAAATACCGTGAACATGGCCCTCTCGCAACTTAAACCTGGTGGTCAAATCAAAGTGACCATGGCCAATCAATCCCAGATGCGTCAATTACACATGCAACAACAACAATTGGCGGCAATGCCAAGGAAAATATCACGAATGACACAAATTCATGCCGCCCAAGCGGCAGCAGCTGCTCAGGCGGCAAATCAACAACAGCAGCAACAACAGGTTCAAGGGACTACCACCTCAATGACACAATCGTCTCAATTGCAGCAGCAGCAACAACAACAACAGGGCGGTCAAAAACAAGGGGGATCCGGTGGTACTGGCGCAAGTTCATCCGGTTCCGGTGGAGTTCAAACACAATTGGTTCACATACAAAATACTAAAAATCTATCCTCGTCTGTAACCGTCCAACAAATACAACAAGTGATGCGTCAAGGCCAACCGGGTTCGCTCGCCACCACTGGTTTTGTTTTGGGTAAAACCAGTGTCGGCCGGGTTATACCCGTTTCGGTAGCATCACAACCGAATCAGCGTCAGACAATACAGGTAAGAAGGGAGTATACGTGCAATATATTTTCCATAGATGGAAAAAGTTCCTTTAAAAAATATTTTTTTTTTAAATCCAAGCATCGGGGAGACCTTTATTTTTTATTTAATACTTAAAAAATTTATTAAAAAAATTAAAAATCCTCTCTCGGATAGTCCTTAAAATTTTATTTAAAAACAATTAAAAATTCCCGCTCGGATAGTCCTTAAAAAACAGTCCAGCAACAGAACATTGGCAGTGTTCTGTTAATAATTTTTTTTAATTTTTAATAATTAATAATTTTTAAAAATTATTTAAACATTTTTAAAAATTCCCATCTCGGATAGTCCTTAAAAATTTTTAAAAATTCCCATCTCGGACATGTATTAAAAAAATTAAAAATTCCCGCTTCAAATAGTCATTAAATTTTTTTTATTTAAAAATCTACGCCTTGGATAGTCCTTAAAATTTTTTTATTTAAAAATCTACGCCTTGGATAGTCCTTAAAATTTTTTTATTTAAAAATCTACGCCTTGGATAGTCCTTAAAATTTTTTTATTTAAAAATCTACGCCTTGGATAGTCTTTAAAATTTTTTATTTAAAAATCTACGCCTTGGATAGTCCTTAAATTTTTTTATTTAAAAATCTACGCCTTGGATAGTCCTTAAAATTTTTTTATTTAATAATCTACGCCTTAAATAGCCCTTAAATTTGTTTATTTAAAAATCTACGCCTTGGATAGTCCTTAAAATTTTTTTATTTAAAAATCTACGCCTTGGATAGTCCTTAAAATTTTTTTATTTAAAAATCTAATTTTTTTTTTATTTAAAAATCTACGCCTTGGATAGCCCTAACATTTTTTTTTATTTAAAAATCTACGCCTTGGATAGTCCTTAAAATTTTTTTATTTAAAAATCTACGCCTTGGATAGTCCTTAAAATTTTTTATTTAAAAATCGACGCCTTGGATAGTCCTTAACATTTTTTATTTAAAAAATTATTTTAAAATGTACGCCTTAAATAGTCATTAAAAAAATATTAATTTAAATTATTACATAAATTCTAACCTCCATTCTATTCTTTCCTCTCCAGGTGGTTTCAGCAGCGTCAGCTCAAGCTCTAACTGCTGGCAATTTGAGGGCTCATGTGGCAAGCGGACAAAATATAGCCGGTACTATTAAAGTTGCCACATCGGGTGGTGGTTCACAATCGCAAACCCAGCAAGCCATTATAACAGCTATACAGCAACAACAACAAAATCAGCGACAAAATGCCAGTCCGGTACGATTGCAAACAACGGCTGGTGGCAATTTGGTTGCTGTTGTACAGCAACAGTCTTTGCAACAGCAGCAACAACAACAGCAACAAACCACACAAAATGTTGTGGTTAGTTCTTCGGCAAGTGGTAGTGGTGGTAGCAATGCCGGTGGTAACAACAATCAAACCGAAATAATGACCATTACCTCGTCGGGAACAACATTGACCACGGGCACACAACAACAAACGCAACAAGCCACACCTCAGCAGGTCAGGACATTGGTTAAAAAGAAAATAATGCAAATACGCAGTGAAAATAAGGAATGAATTTAAAACAACAAATAAAAAAGGGATACTAAAATATATTTTTTAAATTTTCAAATATTGTTGGGGCCTTATTAATAATCTTGTGACCCCCAATACAACGACAAGTATTATTCGTTTTAACGTGTTTTTTTTCTACTAACAGAATTTAAATATTTATTCTATTTTTTTTAATTAAATTTTTGGTTTCATTTATTTGGTTAGAGGTGTGTATAAAATAATAGTTAAACCCCTAATAATAAAAAAATAATACTTAAATATATAAAGAAAAAATTAACTGTAATAAAGCTTTAGTTTATAAACAATTAATCTCTATAATGTCTACTTTTTGTGTATGGCTTTAGAGCGAACCATATTTTTTAAAGTTAATATTAGTGTCTATTTCATTTTAGTTTAAAATATTTTATCAACAAATGAACAAACAAGCAAACAAAATCTATGAAAGAAACATAAAATACATAAACCATTTTCCAAATTGAACTCTTTGTAATTTATATTAAACTCATATTTTAGTTAACCTAAAAAAAATTCAAATCTTTTTTTTACATCTCTGTTCTAGTTTATAAAGAAACAAGGAAAATGAAACAGTTATAAATATTTTAAATGTAATAGTATTTAAATAATTATCTCTAATAATATTTGTCCTTAATTACTAAGGGCACTCTACATTATATAATGTAAATTACTTTAAAATTACATATTAATAAATATATAAATAAATAAAAAAACATAAAATCTTAAAACTATATACAAAAATAAAAATTTGGAGTTTCAATTAGTAACAACCGTCCACTCGGAGACTAATGTCCATTGTGATCATCCTTTTTTACCTGCAAAGAGAAGAAAAGAGGAAGTGGAAGAGCAAGGAGAAATAATAGCGGAAAAATGGTTATTTTAGCCATGTCCGATTTTTGCCAAAGCCTAGGATCTAGTTAGGGTCTTTTTTAGAGAGGAAGGCTAGATTATCAATTTCATATTTTCCAAACTGTTTATGTCTTCTGCCAATCACTGATTGAATTTACAGAGGATATGTTTAATTGTTTTTAGTTCTTCTTCATCCTCACATAGACGACAGTATCCTCTCCGCTGTAGTCTCAGTGAGAGATCTAATCTTGCAGTGACCTGTTATGATCCCCACACTGATTTTGATCTCTCTCTTATTATGTGTCAGCGGCGAAGACGTTCTTTTGCGAGAGAATCCATTATTTCCATTATTATGCCAAAGTGTATATCATCTGGACCAGGAGACTTATAGGTTTGGAAACTTTTTATCGCCCATACAAGTTTTGGGTAGCTTATAGTATTTTCTACCAACATCTCCTCCTCCCTCGTTCGAACTATAGGCTGATGTGCACACTGCGCACCCTCCCTATAGTCCTTACAACCAGGAAAGTGTCAAGAGTCAGAGTTTGCCAGAGTTTGTCCACGTTCCATCACTTCGCTTTATACTACCTATAGATTTTGGATTTTTAGATAGTACTCTGCGAAATCTTGCCGCTTCGTTGACTTCTTCGATTGACTCACTATAGCAGACCCAAGACTCACGTTTAGCCTTCTTGATTTCGCTCTTGAACCTGCTGCACTGAGTTTTGTCTTATGCTTCCCTTGCAGCCTTCCTCAAGGATGCAAGGTTTTGTGACCACCATACCGGCTGGACAAGAAGCCTCATATCTCATAAGGAAGAGTAGCCGTAACATTGTTCACAGCTTCTTCCATGATTGAGGCTGCTGTTTTTGCTTTGAATTTGTCCAAGTTTGTTTTCGAGGATTCCTATAAGGCTTCTGTTTACCTCTGGAGGTAGGAATCTGGAAAGATATCAGTCTATGATCCGAAAAGGATCATTTCTCAGATACTTCCCAGTTCATAACCCCAGAGTCGTCCATATTAGTGAGGGTTATGTCAATGACTTCACCTCTCACTCTATTAACAAACGTTGGTGTGTTGCCCCTATTACAAATTCTAAGATTATAGCTAAGTATAAAGTCAATAATGGACTCACTTCTCGTGGTGGTGTTACTGCTTCCCCAGTGGAAGTGATGTGCATTGGCGTCACACCCGATGATGAGATCACTAATTTTGCCCATCCTCCATTAGGCGGCTTCTATACCGGTCGGGTCAGAAGCCTCATATAGACGATAGACGGCAGAGACTATCAGGAGTTTCGAGATACCCCTATCCAGCCTGACTGTCGTCATATCTCCATTGCAGAAATTGGAAAGAAGCATTAAATTCAGCTCTTTGTGAAGCAGTTTAGCGGCTGCTGCTCTACAGTGATGCAGATTAATCTGCACCACATTTAGCGCTTGCTGCTGTCTGCTTATTGTTTTGGTGGTGGGAGACGGAAACAATGTTTCCCCATCCCATAACACAACTCACGGGGCGAGGATTCTCCACCTCCTCTTCTGAAGGCCGTTGTTCTGCTTTTCCACTAACCTTTGTGTGTTCTCCAGTCCATTAAAAGGTGGTGGGATCCACACAGAGGTTACCATTGCGCTTGGTATCTCTTGGACCGCTATAAATGCCAGTCTACTACCTTCCCAAAGAGAGTCTAGGCTGTTAGTTGTCTTCTTAAGGAAGTCCACAGTCTCCTTAGTACGACAACCTTGACCCCTTTGTATAAGGGGGTCTGGCAAAACCGTAGGCTCTGTCGATCAACCACGTTCGATAGGAAGAGGTCCTTCAGATAGCTGTCGACCAGCAACCATTTATCTTCGCTGATGACCCCGTCAGGGTCAGCTCGGTCCATAATTGCTACTCGCAGATCATCCGGTACCTCCTGTAGAGCAGCAGAGCGCCGTTGTAGGTTTTTGGGCTACCTGCAGGGTTCTCTTTCGACACTACGACCGACGCAAACGAAGCAGAGCTTTGTGCAGCAGGTTGTTCTCCGAGGACCTCTTTCTCTTGACAGTTGTGGGCTGTGGCCGAGATTTGGCACCCGGGGTTGCAACCGCCGCAGAGATAGGCCCAGCCGACGCAGGCACCTGCTTCGCGCTCGCTACCTTCGGCGCATCCACTAGCAACTGCCCAATTGTCACAGCTTTGGGTATCGGCTTTGGTAATTCGACATAGGTGAATTGGTGTGCCTTATCGGGGACTTTAAAAGATATTTATTTAAAAATCCACAATACCTTATGGGGGCTTTTAAAAGTATTTATTTAAAAATCCATGCTATATGATGGTTTAAAAAAATATTTATTTAAAAATCCACGCCTTATGATGGATTTAAAAAATATTTATTTAGAAATCCACGCCTTATTGGGGACTTAAAAAATATTTTAAAATTAAATTTTATTATTTGTATATATAATTGTTTTTATTTTATTATTAAATAAATAAAATATCCCATTTCTTTTACCACCATATACCCAAATCACTAAACAACTCCTCCGACGAGGGTAACTTAAAATCTTCATTTAACCATTCCGATTCATTGTCATCCCGTTTCTCTTTACAACCATATTCCTTTTTGTAACCCATTTTACGTAAATCTTCAGCATCATCATCATCGGCATCCTCCTCATCATCTTCAACAGCTTCCAGAGTTGTGGATTTCTGAAAGGGTTTCAAACGTTTCACTGCACCCGTGGTCGATTGCATAGGTTTAACATTCAGTATATCATGCCATGTTTCCATAGTAAGATCGGGTTTATTTTCAATTTCAACTTTCTGTGCTACTGGTTGAGATTCTGTTTTCACTTCCATTATACTGCTGCTGCCGGCCAATTGTTTGGCGTCATTCGATGCCAAACGTACGATACGATCAAAGAATGTGGCAAAATGTTTACGAAAACGTGTATAATCGAAAGTGTCCTGGCTGGCGGTGGCATCGATCATGTTATTTTGAGTGTTGGAATTTTTCGAGCGATTTAAGGGACCATAATGATGTAGCATATCAATACCGGCTGCCATTGATTCTTCCCAGCTCTGAAATTTATAAACATTTGGTAAATATCAAATTTGAATCATTCGAAAATCGGCCTACCAATTCAGTCCAATCTTCGGTGGGTGTGGTAAGCACAGAGCTGACAACTTTCACAATTTTCTCCTCCAGATTGAGACAGGAAATAATGATTTTCGCAACTACCAAGGCACAGGATAAATCACAGCGTTGTCTAAAAGTATGCGAACATATTTTAGAAATTAATATATTTTTAGGTTATGTTGATATAACTATGATATGATAAGATATAGCTTTTAATATAAAAAAGATTTATAATATATACATATGTAGATATGTTTAAAATAAGTTTAAACATCATACATTTATTTAAATATTACAAAGAATTCTAAATTTCAATATTTGACAAAGTAAGGTTAAGTTCAAAAATTCTAACCTCATTTTGGAAACAAAATCGAACCTACCTTAATTCATCTTTACGCATTTCCATTAGCTTATCACCTTCAGCGATTAGGTGATCGTAGTTTTCTTCAATTTGCATTACCAATGACTCCTTGGGCTCATCATCAGATTTCTCTTGTAATTTGCGCTGAAGGTCCTTGAATTTTTGCCATAACTCATCCAATTCCAACTGCAAGAAATAAAATTATTTTATTCTTTAGCCTTTTAAAATGTATGCTAAGGAGAGATTACCGTCTGCTTTCTAATATTCTCTTGGGTCTCATGATGGACATCAATCCTATGGAGAATCGGTTGGGCTGGTATGAAGGGTGTGGCTTGAAGAATATTTCCTAGCTTTTGAGATTTTTCATTTGATTCTTTGGAATTCTGCATTTCCAATGATTTTTCCATTAGGCGTTCCATAATTAAGGGGAATGTTTCCAAATAATCGGATTGGATTCTGAAACAAAATATTAAATTGTTAATAAGTTGCTTTTCAAGTTCTATTAAGTCTTGGATTTTTTAATAAATATTTTTTTCAAAGACCCACAAGGCGTGGATTTTTAAAAAAGGATTTTCCAGGATCCACAAGGCGTGGATTTTTAAAAAAGGATTTTCCAGGATCCACAAGGCGTGGATTTTTAAAAAAGGATTTTCCAGGATCCACAAGGCGGGATTTAAAAAAGTATTTTTTCCTGGACCCACAATGCGTGGATTTTTAAATAAATATTTTTTCCAGGACCCACAAGTCGTGGATTTTTAAAAAAGGATTTTTTCCATGATCCACAAGTCGTGGATTTTTAAAACAGTATTTTTTCCAGGATCCAAAAGGCGTGGATTTTTAAAAAAAGTATTTTTTCCAGGAACCACAAGACGTGGATTTAAAAAAAAAGTATTTTTCCAGGATCCACAAGGCGTAAATTTTTAAATGAATGTTTTTTCAAGGACCCACAACGCGTGGATTTTTTAATAAATATTTTTTTAAAGACCCACTCGGCGTGGATTTTTAAATAAATATTTTTTAGGACTCACAAGGGTGGATTTTTAAATAAATATTTTTGCTAGGTCTCACCTTATACGATTTGAATTTTTAGCAGCAACAATGGTAATAATTTCCTCCTGACTTTCATCGGCCGTGGTCAACAACACCAATCCCAATGCCTGTATATCCGATTCCCAGCTAACAAATTCCGTAAAATAGTTGGTCAATTTCACCGATTCTTCTCCAGCATTTACATTGAATGTTAATTTAATGGCGGCCGCTTTTTGTGGTTGTCGTGCTTTGAAAAACATATTCAATGGCAAAAACGAGGTCTTTTGTATAACCCGCGGTATACCCTTTGTGGAAATAAATGAAACAATAGCTTCCACCTTAGCACTGGGTATGTGCAATAAATCACAAGTATAAAAATCTAATTCCATTATTTCCCTGGTATCCGCTTTAATATCCGTATAGGTCAAGGTATCCTGAGAACATTTTATGCCATCGGGTAAATTAAAAACCACCTGTAATTCGGAGAGATCACATTTGGCATGCCATTTTAATTTACCCGAACAAACGGGTAAATCTTTCAGGGTGACATGTGCCGGTATATCCAACAGCATGGTATCGGCATCGTCATTGGTATTCTGCTCTATGGCGAATTCGATATGGACATCGGCATAAGCTTTTTCATTGATCGCCTTCATATCCTGTATATCGGTGGCTTCTTTGATTTCCTGTTCCAATTGAATAAATTCATCGTGGGCCTGTTGAAATGTTAACTCTTGCATATTTAAGGGTGGCACTTGAAAGATGTAGGGATCTGAGCCCAAATAGCCAATACGTAATTTTCCCGTTGGGCTCAAAGTAACAATGCCTCCTGGTAAATTCATAATATTCGATCGTTGGATGGCCACTGGCGATTCATGTTTAAATTGTGCGGCCCATATAATGTTGGCCATTTCATAAATGAAAACTTTGGAGGTTTCCGAAACGATGATGGTTATTAGGCGGGCGGTGGGTTCTAAAAATTGAAAGGTGACATAAATTTCTAATTGGACCTCTTCCCCATTTACTTACCCCAATAGTATCCGACTACAAAGGAGTGGAAACACTTTGGAGCATAATCCAATTTCAAGATGAACTCTATCTTTCCGGTATCGGTGAGACAAATGAAATTATGTTCGCCCAATATCATGAGTGAGGCATAATCGCTATAATCAAAGCATACTTTTAGGCGTCAACATTTTAATTAAACAGTGGTTGGCAAAACTTACGATTTCACCTGCACCACATTCATATCCAATATACCCTCACCCAAACAAACCGACCATATTGGTTGATAATGGGATTTGTTTATGGAGGAATGAGAGAGGTCCTGATAGCTGAAGGAGAAAAAATATATTTTGAATAATGAATATAAAATAAATAAATATTTCTTTCGAGGCCTACCAAGGCGTGGATTTTTAAATAAATATGTTTCAAGGCCTAATAAGGCGTTGCTACTTACGTGTAACATTCCAAATTCCAAGCCGAGGCCAAACGAAAAAATGAATCCGTTCGTTCACAATATACCACCGGTGTGGGTAGAGCACGATGACCAGGGAATTTACATTCGTATGATATGCCATCCTGTTCGAAAAATGTCAGCGAACCATCCAAATGGACGACACAGAAAAATTCCCGTCCCTTGACTTTACCAAAATGTCCCTTACAAAATGAGAATGCGGTGCGTTGAAAACGATATTCACTTATTTGTTTCAAGCTCAATTGGGCGCCATGTTCGGCCACACCACCCACATGTACAATATTATAGATAGCCAACGAATTGGGGTGTAGCAGGGCCAATTGATTGGCATTTTCTTTGCGATTGTTACTGAAAAAGAAAATTTCTATTAAGGTTTTGAATGGGTTATGGGTCATTCCTACTTACGCACTAAAACGCCCGGCATATACTCCCAATATTGGCAGCTGTCCTTGTATTTCCAATAGTAAATCGGTTGGCTTATATCCCGGACAATTACCATTGGCATCCTGTTCATAGCTGGGATAGAAAATACTTAGCTGACCCGTATGCGAACCGACCACAATGTAATCCTTTTCCTGATCTTCCAAACCAAATCGAGCACATAATAAACTTGCCACATCATAGTTTTCATCCAAATCTGGACATTGAGCAGTCCACCAATTACAAACGTTAAATAAGGACATATTTTTCGTGTGATTTATTTATTTGCGTCAAATATCTTCCAACACTGGTTTTTCATTTTCAATAATATAGAGGAATACATTTTATGGACCCGTCGATCGTTGCTAGGCAACAGAGGTTAGTTGCTATGAAATGCATCAGGTGTTTGGAAAGGACATGTCGTACGCAATGCTTTGAAATAGGGATGAAAGAGGAAAAACTGTTTTGATATTTGATTAAAAATCCACGCCTTGTGGGTCCATAAAAATATTTATTTAAAAATCCATAACATTAATTTAAAAATCCCTGCCTTCTGGACCGAGAGACAAATATTTCATAACAACCCGTTTCGATTTTACATCTTTATAACATAAATTTCAAATAGCCAGACATTTATCTCACACTTAAAAGAAAAACCATGTAATTTTCATTTGTGAAAATCTCCATCCAACGGCATAACATAACATTATGCGTAAGGCCGGTCTTAAATTATAAATTCGCCGTAATAAAATTGTGAACAGTTGAAAGTAACATTTCATGGAAAATAGCATTTCTGTCTGCCACACGAAATTTCCAACATGATTTTCCTCTTTAAATGGCCATCAATCCTTCATGCCACTGACCAAGAAGTCATGATACATACATGCATGATTGGTGCCGTGCGATGACCAAAGAGAATGCAGTCCTCTAGTTAGTCTAGTTATCAGGTCTTACGGATTGTGGTTGGAGTTTTATTTATTTTTTTTATTTAATAAACATATTAAAAGTTATGCAAATATCACATGGTGAAGAGGAGAAGTGGAAGACAGAAATGAGCTTTGCCACACAACTTAGCTTATCCTCCACAGAATGATGTTGAACATGCGGTCCGTCATGATCTAGCCCTAATCCATGTTTTATTGGTCTGCCTGCCGTTATCCTCATGTTTGTTTGTTGGTTAGATGACAATGCAAGAAATTATATATTTAAATAGGTGTTGTATTGCATCTTAGGCTAGATAAGGGACAGTGGGTTCGTGAGGTATATTTGAGGGTCTATAATTTTCAAAGGTCAATAAAAATGTGTGTCTCACTTCGATAATAGGAAGACTTGGAAATTCTCAATAGGTTATGGGCCCTGACAGGCTATGAAAAAAGAAAAATTCTGTGTGAATTGAAAATTGAAACAAAAAATTGGAAAATCCCTGAAAAGAGAACATGAATTTGTAAATCGAGAAATTGGACGATGGCAATGGAACATTCAGATGAAAAGTGTCCAACTTCATATGAATTTGTTGCGAATCACATGTGGAAGAGAGTTAAAACCCGAAGGAGCAGGAGCAGCCGTTTTTGAAATCATTGATGAAAAGGCGTTGGCATTGATATTGCTTCATGTGAAGGCAAATCAAATTCCTCATGTAAAGGATTGCAAAACGGCGGAGCGGGCGTGGTTGAAGTTGAAAGAGACGCATCAACCAAAGGGGCATACAAGGAAGATAATGTTGTTCAAGAAACTCCTGTCAATGAAGCTGCAAGCCGGTGGTAAGATGATGGATCATCTAAATGAATTTAGTACAATTTGTGAAAATCTGAATGAAGTTGAGGTTCAGTTGCCGGACGAGATTTTTGTTATAATTCTGCTATCAAGTTTGCCGACAAATTATGAAACTTGTGTAGTCGCAATAGAGACTCGGTGCCTTAAAGGTGAAGTTATTGGAAGAAAGTTGAAGCAGAACTAGTAAGGAAATTAGTAAAGTCGGACTGGGCCGACTATATGATACCCTTCACCACTTGGGTATATTGTACATATGTATCCTTACAATAGTATGTCAATGTTACCTCGAAGCAACATACTCATGGCTTTCTGCAACCTATGATAAATTTAATTTAATTCGACAGATTTAGAGTCGTCCAATAACGCCATTTAAGTCTCAATTTGATACGTTGTGCAAAATTTCGTGTAAATCGGACAAACATTAGGAGTTTGTATGTAAAATCGGACGAAAATATATTTGGGAGCTATATCTAAATCTGAACGGAGATTCTCGAAACTTAGCGCAACTTCGAAAGATATATTAGGACTTTTGTGCACCATTTACATTAAATCGGACGAAATATATATATGGATATATCTAAATCTGAACCAATTTTCACGAAACATAGCACACATCATTCTAGACTCAATTCAGTACGCTATGCCAAATTTCGTGGAAATAGAAGAATATATAGGGTCTTCGATGCACCTTTTATATTAAATCGGACGGAGATATATCTAAATCTGAACCGATTTTCACGAAACTTAACACACATCATTCTACTCTTAATTCAGTACGATGTGCAAAATTTCGTGCAAATTGAAAGTTTTATAGGGACTTTGGTGCACCATTTGTCTTAAATCGGACGAAAATATATGGGAGCTATATATAAATCTGAACCGATTTTAACGAAACTTTAAACACATAATTATAGAGTCAATTCAGTACGCTATGACAAATTTCGTGCAAATCGAAAGATATTTAAGGACTTTGGAGCACCATTTACCTTCAATCGGACGAAAATATATATGGGAGCTATATCGAAATCTGAACCGATTTTAACGAAACATAGCACACATCATTCTAGACTCAATTCAGTACGCCGTGCTAAATTTCGCGCAAATCGAAACATTTTTAAGGACCACTTACCTTAAATCGGACGAAAATATATATGGGAGCTATATCTAAATCAGAACCGATTTTAACGAAACTTAGCACACATCATTCTAGTTTTAATTCAGTACGCTGTGCTAAATTTCGTTCAAATCGAGAGGTGTATAGGGACTTTGGTGCACCATTTAACTTAAATCGGACGAAAATATATATGGGAGCTATATCTAAATCTGAACCGATTTTCAGGAAACTTAACACACCTCATTCTAGTTTTAATTCAGTACGCTGTGTCAAATTTCGTTCAAATCGAAAAATATTTGGGGACTTTGGTGCACGATTTACCTAAAATCGGACGAAAATATGTATGGGAGCTATGTCGAAATCTGAATCGATTTTCAGGAAACTTAACACACATCACTCTAGACTTAATTCAGTACGCTGTGCCAATTTCGTGCAAATCAAAAGCAATTTAGGGTCTTTGGTGCACCATTTACCTTAAATCGGACGAAAATATATATGGAAGCTATATCTAAATCTGAACCGATTTTTATGAAACTTAGCACACATCATTCCAGGCTTAATTCAGTACGCTGTGCCAAATTTCGTGTAAATCGAAAGATATTTAAGGACTTTGGTGCAGCATTTACCTTAAATCGGAAGAAAATATATATGGGAGCTATATCGATATCTGAACCGATTTTTATGAAACTTAGCACACATCATTCTAGGCTTAATTCAGTACGCTGTGCCAATTTTCGTGCAAATCGAAAGATATTTAAGGACTTGGTGCACCATTTACCTTAAATCGGACGAAAATATATATGGGAGCTATATCTAAATCTGAACCAATTTTCAGGAAACTTAGCACACATCAGTCTAGACTTAATTCAGTACGCTTTGCCAAATTTCGTGCAAATCGAAAGCTATTTAGGGTCTTTGGTGCACCATTTACCTTAAATCGGACGAAAATATATGTGGGAGCTATATCGAAATCTGAACCGATTTTCAGGAAACTTAGCACACATCATTCTAGACTTAATTCAGTACGCTGTGCCAAATTTTGTGCAAATCGAAACATTTTTAAGGACCACTTACCTTAAATCGGACGAAAATATATATGGGAGCTATATCTAAATCAGAACCGATTTTAACGAAACTTAGCACACATCATTCTAGTTTTAATTCAGTACGCTGTGCCAAATTTCGTTCAAATCGAAAAATATTTAGGGACTTTGGTGCACCATTTATCTTAAATCGGACGAAAATATATGTGGGAGCTATATCGAAATCTGAACCGATTTTCAGGAAACTTAGCACACATCATTCTAGACTTAATTCAGTACGCTTTGCCAAATTTCGTGCAAATCGAAAGCTATTTAGGGTCCATTTACCTTAAATCGGAAGCTATATCTAAATCTGAACCGATTTCGGGTCCGTCCTTGGGCCAAATAAATGAGCTGTGCCAAATTTCATCCAATTCGAATCAAAAATGCGACCTGTACTTTGTTTACAATTTAACATGGACTGACAGACGAACAGACGGACGGACTGACATGCATAAATCAACTTAAAAAGTGATTCTATGCATATTCTTAAAAAGAAACCAAGTGTCTATCTCATTTCCTTTTGCCTGTTACAAACATATGCACAAAGACATAATACCCTGGACCACAGTGTGGTGAAGGGTATAAAAATATTTTTTAAGACCCACTGTCCTGAATTTCCTCAATTGCGCAGCTGTCTGGTGTCGTTGTTGATCCAACAACGAGACCACAACGAAACACGTATGGCATCGGCAAAGTTTCTTTGGATTTCAAAGACAGTTTGACGTTGCCATTCCTGATGCTGTTGTTGCTGCTTTGCATCTCCAGAGAGAGAGAAAACCATGTTATGCTTAAATTGACATCGATGACTATTACCAATGGATTTGTAGTTAAACACCACCTCAGGAGTAATGTGATCCGTGTAAAGAAGAAATGTTGTTTCCAATTGTTGTGGTTGTTTCTTTTTTTTTTTGCGCTGCAACTCCAACTGCAGCTGCAGTGCAAAGAGAATTCTGTGTCATGTATAACGATATGGATATTAGGCTCACTCGACAATGGGTTTAACTCTGTTCGTTTTGAATTTCAATTTGTTGTTGACCCATACGAACCACCCTGGCTTAATTGAGCCCACAGAATTTTCCTAGACTCACAGTCTGGTCCGGATTGCCTTGTTCATCATTGGAGTTTGGTTTGCAATTGTGGCTTTAAACTAAGGCACTTTGTCTAGCGCACACAAAATATCGGTGACAATTTTATTGTTGTTGTTGTTATTGTTTTCTTGTCAATTCGCTTCGTCAGCAGCAGCCAATGAAATCTTAATAATGTCTTTGACAAGCATTCGGAATTCTTTGTTTATTCCCCTTCTTATTTTCAAAAGTGTTTCCTATGTCATGTTTAATTTAAAAATGTGATGGTATTGTAGGTTTATTGTGGCTTTTGATAGCTGTAATGACTTTCAAAACTGTATTTTAATACGATTGCGTAGATTCGTTTCTAAAAAAATCTTTATGAAGCTTTATTATATTTTTCCAAAGAGCCACATGAGGGGGTCTTCAAGAGGTATTGCTTTTTCCATAAAACCCCTGATTACATATATATTTTTTCTGGTATAAACCCCCTGAGGGTATGTGGTAGCGTTCTCCCATGGCCACATATGCTGCTTTTTCTTAACATAAATACATTGTTGCATTTATTGACATTTTGGACAGGTTGTGATTGTTGCATGATTGTTATCGATATCCATTGGCTGGCGTGTAATACCACATTTGCAACATTTATGTACTACAATGATTATTAGAAGTGTTGGAAAGGGAAGGAAGGGGACGTGTAATCGGAGATTCAAACCTAAAACATACCACTAAATCAATGAAAATGTCAAAATGACATATTTCCCATACACACATATATGTATGTATGTGTGAAGGTATGGGTGTATTCACATTACATGATTAGGATTAGTTTTCTATAACAAAAAATCCCTTGTAATTATTATGGATATTTTTTCTATAGAAAAAAATCCTCAGTTACTCTGAGGGGTCTTTTTCTACCGGAACAAAAATCCTGTGTTATAATATTTCTATAGAGGAATATTGCTTTGAAGGATCTTTTTATACCCTTCACCACTCTGTGGTACAGGGTATTATGTCTTTGTGCATATGTTTGTAACAGGCAAAAGGAAACGAGATAGACACATGGTTCCTTTTGAGAATATGCATAGAATCACTGTCTGAGTCGATTTATGCATGTCCTTCCGTCCGTCCGTCTGTCCGTCTGTAGATGTTAAATTGTAAACAAAGTACAGGTCGCATTTATGATCCGATTTGAATGAAATTTGGCACAGGTCACGTATTTGGCCCAAGGACGGACCCTATTGAAATTGGGAAAAATCGGTTTTTCCCAATATATATTTAGATATAGCTCCCATATATATATTTAACCGATTTAATGTAAACGGTCCCTATATATCTTTCGATTTGCACGAAATTTGGTACAACTTAATCATGTAGGTCTAGAATGATGTGTGCCAAGTTTCGTGAAAATCGGTCCAGATTTAGATATAGCTCCCATATATAGTTTCGTCCGATTTCAAGTAAATGGTGCAACAAAGTCGCTATATATCTTTCGATTTGCACGAAATTTGGCATAACGTACTGAATTGAGCCTAGAAAGATGTCTGCCAAGTTTCGAGAAAATCGGTCCAGATTTCCATATAGCTCCCATATATAGTTTCGTCCGATTTCATGTAAATGATGCACCAAAGTCGCTATATATCTTTCGATTTGCACGAAATTTGGCATAACGTACTGAATTGAGCCTAGAATGATGTCTGCCAAGTTTCGAGAAAATCGGTCCAGATTTAGATATAGCTCCCATATATAGTTTCGTCCGATTTCATGTAAATGGTGCACCAAAGTCGCTATATATCTTTCGATTTGCACGAAATTTGGCATAACGTACTGAATTGAGTCTAGAATGATGTCTGCCAAGTTTCGTGAAAATCGGTCAAGATTTAGATATAGCTCCCATGTATAGTTTCGTCCGATTTCATGTAAATTGTGAACCAAAGTCCCTATATATCTTTCGATTTGCACGAAATTTGGTATAACGTACTGAATTGGGCCTAGAAAGATGTCTGCCAAGTTTCGAGCAAATCGGTCCAGATTTCTATATAGCTCCCATATATAGTTTCGTCCGATTTCATGTAAATGGTTCACCAAAGTCTCTATATATCTTTCGATTTGCACGAAATTTGGCATAACGTACTGAAAATCGGTCCAGATTTAGATATAGTTCCCTTTTATTACAGATTGATTATAAGTAATTGACGCACCAAGGATCCAATAGGCTGATAGGAACAAAACGTTCTGAAATTAGTATAACCTAACCTGTGACAAGTTTGTTTGAAATCGCTTAATATTTGGATAGAGCTTCCATATATATTTTCGCCCGATTTCAAGTAAATTGGGCATCAAACTCCTCATGTTAGTCAGATTGACATCATATTTTACACAACTTACAAAATTGAGCATAGAATTACGTAGTTGCGTTTTCAAGAAGTACACATATAGCCCAACGGATGACCTATTTATATTTGTTTGAAGTCGATTTACATACTTTATAGATAGATCTAGGTAGATTCAAATTTAGATAAATATCACATATTTTATTTCATCCAATTTCATGTTAATAGCCCTGTTTAATATACCCATAGTGGTGAAGGGTATCATATAGTCGGCTCCGTCCGACTTTACTACTTTCCTTACTGGTTTCAATATAACAAAATTTCTCAGTTGCCTTGAGAGAGGTTTTTCTATTGAAAGAAAAAAAGTATTCATTAAAAAAAAATGCTCAGGAACTCTGAGGGATCTTTTTTCTTTACAAAGAATAAATCCTCAGTTACTCTGAGGGTTTTTTTCTATCGAAAAAACCACTAAGAACAATAGTAAAGTCGGTCTGAGCCGACTGTATGATACCCTTCACCACTTTGGGTATATTGTACATATGTATCTTTACAATTGTATGTCAATGTTCCCTCGAAGGAACATACTCGTGTTTTTTCTGCGATCTATGAGATGTATCAAAATCTGAACCGATTTTTCCGAAACTTAGCACACATCATTCTAGACTCTATTCAGTACGCTATGACGAATTTCGTGCAAATTGAAATATATAGGGACTTTGGTACATTATTTACATTAAATCGGACAAAAAATATATATCGGAGCTATATCTAAATCTGAACCGATTTTCACGAAATTTAACACACATTGCTCTCGACTTAATACAATACGCTATGCCAAATTTCGTGCAAATCGATGGATATATAAGGACTTTGATGCACTGTTTACCTTAAATCGGACGAAAATATATATCGGAGCTATATCTAAATCTGAACCGATTTTCGCGAAATTTAACACACATCACTCTAGACTTAATTTAGTGCACTATGCCAATTTTCGTTGAAATCGAAAGATATATAGGTACTTTGGTGCACCATTTACCTTAAGTCGGACGAAAATATAAATGAGAGCTATATCTAAATCTGAACCGATTTTAACGAAATTTAGCACACATCACTCTAAGCTTAATTCAGTAGGCTGCACCAAATTTCGTTCAAATCAAAAGATATTCAGAGTCTTTGATGTATCATTTACCTTAAATCGGACGAAAATATTATATATGGGATCTATATCTAAATCTGGACCGATTTTCACGAAACATGGCAGACATCACTCTAGGCTTAATTCAGTACGCTATGCCAAATTTCGTTGAAATCGAAAGATATATAGGTACTTTGGTGTTCATCCAATTCCAATCAAAATGCCCTCGTACGAATTGTGCCCTAAAAGTTGCATATGTTAATACGAGCGCCATCTATATTTGATTTTAGTTCTTGTTAAGGTTTTTTCTGCATACTTTTAAGAACTAAGAAGTAAAAAAATTCATTTTCTCTAAAAATGTCCCTTAGAGAAGCTGAGGAATTGATTTCAATAGAAATAGTCCTTTAGAGAGACTGAAAATATGTCTACAGCGAAAGTCTATCAAAGCACTGTATAGTAGTTCATGATCTTTTATCCATAGAATAGCTATGGGATTTTTTACTACATGTTGTGTCGTGATATCAGCGTCATCTGCATTTCATTTTTAGTTGTTATACATAGTTCGTCAGAGAGAGAGAGAGAGAGAGAGAGAGTAAGAAATAATTGATTTTGTCATAATCAATTGAATTTTATTATATATTGCGGGAACCGAGAATTATTTTCTATAGGTTGAAGAATTTTTATATGTAGCGAATCGGAACATTTCATATATATTTTTGTTACGTTGTAAAGTATGCACTATACTTTTAGGAGTTAAATTGGGATCTTGAGTTATTGATCCGTTTTGTAAGAAGTCACTCTATAGAAAAAACTCTCTTAGTGTAACTGAGGAGTTAGTTTCTTTCGGAAAGTCTCTCAGATAACTGAGGATTTTTTCTTTAGAAAAAAGATCCCTCAGAGTAACTGTGGATTTTTTTTCTATAGAAAAAATATCCTTCATAAAGAGAAAATTATCTCTCAGACTAACTGCGGATTTTTTCTATAGAAAAATGAGATTTTGTATAAAAAATTTATCCCTCAGTTTGACCTAGGATTTTGTTTAGAAAAATTATCCCACAGAGAAAAAAGATACATCGGAGGAACTGAGTAATATTTTTTATATGAAAAATATCCCTCAAGACATATTTTGTAAAGGAAAAAGATCCCTCTGAGTTTTTTCTATATAGAAAAGATGCCTCACGGGAATTGAGGAGTTTTTTCTATAGGAAAAAGAACTCTCTGAGTAATTGAGTGTAACATTTGCTTTTTTTGCAGAAAAATGTCTCAAAGTTACATAATATTTTTTAGTGAAAAAAGTTTCCTTATAGTAACAGAGGAATTTTTCTCTATAAAAATAATATTCCTCCGATTAACTAATGAGATTTTTTTGAGTAGCTGGGGAATTTGTTTAATTCTTTAAGCCCCATCATTTCCACAGGCTATATGTTTTTCCACCTTTTGGACACAGTTCAGGATCACATCAATCCAAGGTTAAAATGTTATATCCCGTTAAAAAAATGTTAATATTAGTTTTGAAATAATTTTTTTTGTTGCAGAATCAATCTATATTTTTGTGAAATTTTCTTCAATGTTTTCAACGAAATATTTTCTCATGTTCGAATACTTTTAATATTTACATGACAATTCATATAGAGTATTTTTAGACTATGATCTTATTTGAATGCAAAATTTTTCGAAATGAAAAAAAATCATACAAATAACAATAACCACAAGAAATACTTCCTTTAAAATGATTTCCCTTACAAAAAGAATCAAAACAAGAAAAACACAAAAAATCGTAACAGTTTCCTGAGAATTTGTATGAATTGCATCCAGAGCACGTGTTCCTTGCCGCTCAGATTGCACAACTTTTTATTGTATTTTTATTAACATTCTGATTCATTGCAAGTTATTTTTTCATTTTTGTTGTTTTATTTGAGGTAGGTTAGGAGGCTTCCTCTGTCAGGCTTTGTTAAATATTGTCAGAGATGTTGTTTTTTTTTTTCACTTAGCATTACTTTGTGATATTTACGATAATATTTATCAAAACGGACACGCTGGGAGATTTTTTGCTTGCATGCAAATACATGTTTGTTATAAATCAGCTGCTAATTAAAACCATAGCATGTGCATTCATTATTTTGTCGATAACTTCTTACATGCTATGATATACGGATGGACGTTTGTTGTTATTTGTGGAGGAAACATGTGTTACCGCCCCGCAAAGGTTAATCCAAGGGGTCAGCTTGCTAATTTGCATATTATGCATCATAGTATATAAATATTCAATTTACAAATAATTAAGTGTAAATAATGGTTATAATAGATTCAATAAATTGTTCTATCCGCTCAGGTTTATGAACATAATATATGTAATAACCAGTAAGGAAAGTAGAAAAGTCGGACGGGGCCGACTATATGATACCCTTCACCACTTTGGATATATTCAACAGATAAATCGTAATAGACGTCGCATTTTTAAAGGACCAGTAAAATGAAATTTGATCCATAAACATCTCATTTTGCAACCGATACTAATTTTTCATTTGGTTAGATATAGAAGCTATATCTAAATCTGAACCGACTTCAGGAAACTTAACACTCATCATTCTAGACCTAATTCATTAGTCTTTGCCAAATTTCGTGCAAATCGAAAGATATATAGGGACTTTGGTACACCATTTACCTTAAATCGGACGAAAATATATATGGGAGCTATATCTAAATTTGAATCTATTTTTCCCAATTTCAATAGGGTTCGTCCTTGGGCCAAATAAGTGACCTTTGCCAAATTTCATCCAAATTGGATTTTAAATGCGACCTGCACGTTGTTCACAAAAATACATGGACGGACAGACGGGGATGCATAAATCGACTCAGAAGGTGATTCTATGCATATTCTCAAAAGGAAATTTATGTAAATGTAGTACAAAATGGAAAAATTCGCTGCTGCGAACACAAATTTTCTGTGAAAAAAATTCATTTTCATCCGAAAACCCGAACTAATTTTCACGAAATTTAGCATACATCAGTCAGACTCAATTCAATACGCTATGCCAAATTTCGTACAAATCGAAAGATATAAAGGGACATTGGTGAACCATTTCAATTAAATCGGACGAAAATATATATGGGAGATATATCTAAATTTGTACCGAAACTTACCACACATAATTCTACACTTAATTCGGTACGGTGTGCCAAATTTCGTGCAAATCGAAAGATATATAAGGACTTTGGTGCTCTATTTTCTTTAAATCGGACAAAAAATATATATGAGAGCTATAATTGAATCTGAACCGATTTCCCCAATTTCAATAGGGTTAGTCCTTAGGCCAAACAAATGAGCTGTAACAAATTTCAACCAAATCGGATTATAAATTGCAAACTGTACTTTGTTTACAATTTAAAATGGTCTCAGAAAGTGATTCTATGCATATTCTCAAAAGGAACCATGGGACTATCTCGATTCCTTTAGTCTGTTACAAACATATGCACAAAGACATATAAGTAAGTAAACCGTAAATAAGTAATAAAACCATAAAACTCGACCGCGCCGAACTTTAGATGCCCTAAACCCTAAGTATACTGACAAGTACTTTTTTGGTCTAAATTGTGAAAAAAAATTGAATTGTGTCTAAAACGCACGTTGTAATATTTATTGACATCTAGTCGGTCATATAGAACCACAGAAAGTTAGATTTTCGTGGAAGTTGTGTAGGGTATCAAATGGTCGGCCCGTCCGAATATACTGCTCCGCTCACTTTTTTTTTATTTGATTCGAACCTAAACTAATTCAAGAATGTCCCTAAAAAAATTCAAGTGAAAATCTCAACAACTTTTGAAGATTTGACTGATTTATTGTGTCAGCATTAAGCGACGGCTGAAATGCTTCTCAAACTTTAAATGCGTTTTTCTCGAAGCAGTGTTTTTACGAATGGCGGGCACAATTAACCAAAAACTAATAATCCGATCGGTTTTCTTTAAATTTTGAGCCATGTCAATAATTCTATTTCATTTTATGTAGACACATTTTCCTGACATATTAGTTTAAATTACAAAAGATACGCAGACCGATGAAAATGACTAGGTCGTCTTAGAATTCCATACTTTCTACGATACAAATTGACTATTTCAAGCACAGAATATTCCCTATAAAATATTCCTACTGTAAAAAAGGGACAGACCCAACACGCGAAGTTTACTATTCGAATATAAACCAGATATAATATCCTACACAACTACGACTAAAATTTAACTTTTTGTGGATCTATATTCCGAACATGGTCAATACTAAATCATGTCAAAAATAATAGGTAGACCCTTGTAAATATTGACGTACAACATTCCCACATTCGAGTAAATACATTAGTATAATTGGTATCAAATTAAAGGACAGGGATGACTGACTTCTCCGGTCTATGTCCATTAGGAGCATACTGCGTAGCATACAAATTATGCTATTTTCCACACAAAAGTCTGGGTCCATTTGATCCGCTAAATATTTACCGATAATCATGGAAAGATCAATACTTTTTCCTAGGTCATACCAGTTTCTTTGTGTAAAATTTAGTGATGTCATAATTGTGGCTTCTAGAGCGACTAGAAAAACAGACAAAATATTATTCGGTTATTACTGAAAACAATTAGCCAGAACCGAACCTACATGCAAAATTTTATGACGATTGGCCTGTACAGTGTTTACAAATAATAATGTACAGTCGGACGGAGAGTCACACATGTCTAGATGGACTCAGCTAGTCGAGATCAATATATTAAAATATATGTCTATTACTAACATTTCGCAAGGATACAAATTCTTGAGGCCAGACGAAGCTCTAATACCCTTACAACATAGTTGTGTAGGGTATAAAAATGTGTTGTACGGGGTTTACCCCCAAAATATGGGCGAATATTAATAATTTATAGTAGGTAGATTTTTACCAAGTACGAATCTAAAATACAGAATTACGGCAAATTTGCTCAAAGCTCCAAAATACCGCATATTATATAGAGGCTACCCAAACAAATTGAAAAAATTTTGTCGGGAAGATGTGGTACGCAATTGGAACCCTACTTATCAAATTACAGAAAATTCTTTCGAAAAACTTTAATAAAATCCTTAAGACTGGATATTTGGGGGCTAGGCCTTCCTGCGTACAGACAAACGACAACTATATGCACAATATTGGCGATCTCAATTAGTTTAGAAGCTCGAGTGGTTACAATAGAAAGATATTTGTAAGTCGTCATACATCAAGAATATATATTGTTTATAGGATCGAAAATGATTATTTTGATGAGTTGCAAACGGAAAAACAACCCTATAAGAAATATGGGCCTATAATGAAGAAGTTTTTTTCTAAAATTCGGAATGCCAATTTTCAACCATTTTGGAGAAAAAATGCGGCTAAATCTTTAAATGTTGTCGGAACCATGATAAGCGCGCACTTTTAATAGACAATCCCAGAACAATATCAAATTACAGCAAGGAATAAATTATAGTCAATCTTTGTTTGATGGTGGCGTTTTCCCCACCCGGTCCGAACTACATGAAATTTTACATGGAGTATGTATTAGGGTTATGACTTTTTTACAACTTCGTATCCGATTCTATAAAAAAAGCTTATGCCCAAAACTATTTGAACATTTTTTGATTTTTTTTCTAAATATATATTTATACCTTTTACCAATCTGTGGTACAGGGTATTATGTCTTTTTGCATATGTTTGTAACAGCAAAAGGAAACGAGATAGACATAGACACACATATGCATAGAATCACTTTCTGAGTCGATTTATGCATGTCCGTGTGTTGATGTTGAATTGTAAATTTATGATCCGATTTGGATTAAATTTGGCACATGTCACTTATTTGCCCCAAGGACGAAATTGGAGAAAATCGGTTCAGATTTATAGCTCCCATACAAATTTTTTCGTCCGATTGAGACAAAATATTATACTAAATTAGGTTAAAATTACTTCCGATTTAGATATAGCTCTCATATATAGTTTCGTCCGGTTTGAGACAAAATTTTGCACAACCTACATAGTTAAGTCCAGTTTGATGTCGGTGATGTTTTGTTGAGATCGGTTCGGATTTAGATATAGCTTCGTCGATTTTTTACCAAAAACCAAGTTAAAAAAAAAATAAAGAAAATCTTCACCGTTTGGCTTTATCCTAGTTCATACGATAGCAGTACGCTCACAGAGCTTTTTTTGAGAAGCCCTTTAGCCGTCACTTGATGCTGACACAATAAATCGGCTATATCTTCAAGAGTTCTTGAGATTTTGTAGGAACATTCTTGAATTAGTGTAGATTCGAATTAAAAAAAAAAAACAAAAATTTGACCCCGAGAATGGGGGGGGGGGGTCCCTTAAATTGGTTTAAATATCTTTGTAATAACTTCGTCCAATTCCATTTTAATATTTCTAACATATTCTATTCAGAGGATAGAACAAACATTACATATTTTCTATGTACCCATGTGAAGGGTGAAGGATATCATATAGTCGGCCCTTTTGAAATTTTCTTACTGGTTTATTATAAAGTTTGAACGTTGCCATGATCTGTGAAACACTACCTAATTTAAATGACCTCTAGCGAACTCTTACAAGCATTGATTCTTTTGATGTAATTTTCAAACCCTTTTTAAAACATCTTTCGATGTGTTCTAAACGGAATGACAAATTTAATATACATTCCACCTTATGATGGACGGTATAACAATATTTTTGACAAAAATGTAATGTTATATTTTCAAGGGCACCGGATTACAGTTTCATATGCATATTCACCTTAGACCTGCCCTGCATCAACTTAAATTCCATTCCTCCACAGACTTAACAAAGGATTTAATAATAATTAAAAACAACTTATTAATTACATTCTAATGATTCAATGTATTGTCTTGTTTATTGTTTTATTTTAAGAATCAAATACGATATCGATTTTAATATCCTGATAACATTCCAGAATTATAAATATGATGAGACTACCGGATTGTGAGTTTATTAATATTTAAATTTTGTTCGGACGAAGCATGCTCACGTGAATTTTTGCAAAATGCATAAAGCCATAATATTTTCAATATTTTATTGTGTGATTGCCAGCTGTAGTGAGGTCTTGGATTGGTGTGATCCGAATTTATGTCCAAGTGGTGAACAACATATAGCCTGTAATAATGATGGGGTAAGAATCTATTCACAAGACAATCTTTATAAATAGGGGACAATTTTTTAATTCATGTAAATCTATAAAAATCCAAAAATATACCTAAGTTCCCTCAATAATCCCATTCCCCTTTATAATTCCATCTTATATTAGGCTCTGCATGAACGATGTGGCTATGATGCTGAAATAATCGATTTGGAACCGTATCGTGATTTAATCGTACATGAACACAATAAACGACGAAATTTTGTAGCACTTGGACTATTGCCAGGATATTATCCTGCCTCTCGCATGGCCACACTACAATGGGATGAAGAATTAGAATATTTAGCCGACCTGAATGCACGCACCTGTATTGTAGAGCATGATGTGTGCCGTAATACATATCGTTTCCGTAATTCAGGACAAAATCTAGTTGGCATTTCACGTTTTAAAAATGTTTATCAAAATATAACGGAAATAATACTGAACGATATGTGGTTGTGGTTTCGAGAGCACAAAATAATCAATAGCGATATTATAACGGAATTTAAAGTTATTGGAGATCTGTAAGGAAATATGCTTAGTTTATAGAAAAATTAATAGATAATTTATGTTTTTTGCAGAGAAAAATACGGCCACTTTGCTGGATTGGTTTTGGAACGTAATACCCATGTGGGGTGTACTTTGATACGTTACACGCGACCAGAGTATCCTTATTTGTATATTTATAATTTTGCCTGTAATTATGCCACGGTATATGCCTATGATGTTCCCATTTATACGGTGGGTAAACCGGGGTCGAAATGTAGAAACGAAATTAATCCTCATTATCCTGGGTTATGCTCCCCCGAAGAGGTTTATAATCCAAATTATTAAATAAAATGAGTTTTTTTAATTTCGTTTTTTTTTAATAATTTAAAATTGTCATTCCGTTTGCATCATCTTGTATTCGACTGACGGAGTCCCAATAATCGGAGTAAAATTGTATACCTGTGGAAATTTTTATTGTTTTTGTGTAAATGGTTTAAAACAGTTATGGTCGATTTTTAGCTCCTAAACGATGTAACGACTGCTAACATGCCGGTATTACCGATAGATATATACCCTCAGCCTATAGTTTGCGGAGGTCATCGGAATTACACATAGGGTTTATTACTTGATTTGTATATGGTATATGTTTTTATCGAAGAAGTTTCGAATTTAATGTTGACCAAATCGGTTATTCAATTCGCTTCAAATTAAATTTACAAGTTTATAAACCAGTAAGGAAAGTAGAAAAATCGGAATGGGCCGACTATATGATACCCTTCAGCACTTTGGGTATATTCTACATATGTATCCTAACAGACGTCGTCTTCTCGAAGAAACAGGCTTTGTTGCTCCATTAACATAAAATCGGACTACCATATATATGGGACCTATATCTAAATCTGATTCGATTTTTCCTAATTTCAGTAGGGTTCATCCTTGGGTCAAATAAATGAGTTGTGCCTAATTTCATTTAATTCAGATCATAAATGCGACCTACACATTGTTTACATTTTAACATGGACTTACAGACAAACGGACATGCATAAGTCGACTTAGAAAGTGATTCTATGCATATTCTCAGAAGGAACCATATGCCTATCTCATTTTCTTTTCCCAATTACAAACATATGCACAAGGACATAATACCCTGTACCTGAAGGGTGCCACCTTCAGACTTGATTTAGGCTTGGTAATAATAATAGGTTGTACAAAGTTTGGGTCAAATTGGACATTCCATTCGCCTGATATTGGACTTATAAATATTGATTATTTGTGTCGGAGATACTAGAAGGTGCGGACCAATGGGATCCATCATTGGAATCTAGGCTTTGTAGTGATAATTGGTTATGCAAAGTTTAGTTCAAATCGGATAGTCCCTTTACATCATATTATAAAATAGTTTTTAGCACAATTTTGGTCATTTACTGGAATGAGTGGACCTATATCCCCCATCTACGAACTTGAACTATTTATACCCTACACAACTATGTTGTCAGGGTATTATAGCTTTGTGCAGCCCCAAGAGTTTGTAACGCCGCGAAATATTGGTCCTAGACCCACCATTAAGAATACCGATCGTCTTCACTCGACTAGCTGAATCGATCTAGACATGTGTGTCCGTCCGTCTGTACATTATAATTTGTAAACACGATACAGGCCACAGTTATGGACCAATCTTCACGAAATTTTGCATGTAGGAAGGGTTTTGGCCAGTGAAGACTCCCATAGTTTTTGGTAAATATCGGTTAATATTTAGGAGATGATATGGACCAAATATTTAATTTTTATCGGTTTTTCTGGTCGCTATAGAGGCCGCCAATATGACCCGAACGTAGCGAAATTTTACATGGAGAATAGGATTGGGACAGAGAATATGCATGCCTGCTTTGATAAAGATAGGTCATTATTTAGCAGGTCAAATGGACCCTGACTTTTGTGTGAAAAATTACAAAATTTGTATTCTATGGCGTATATATTTACTCGTAAAGCATATAGATCCGCGAAGTGGAGGGAATCGGAATAAACATCCGAGTTCCGTGGTAGTTGTGTAGGGTATCGTATGGTCGGCCCCGTCCGACTATACTGCTCCGCTCACTGGTTTTGGAAGAAATATTATTATGTGAAAAGTGTGGATGAAATCGGTTACTCTCTGGGAGATTTATCGTGCGCACCAGCCAGTCAGACGGACGGACATTTGTTAATCGACTCCAAATTGTCTTAAACAAATTTGGTACAAAAAAAAGGTTTTTGCCGTATCAAAGTCTATATACCCCCATTAGGCATAAGGTTGAGGGTATAAAAATGATAAATATCAGTCCACGTTTGGTATGGTCTCCCTAGATAATGGTTAACCCAATTTTTGGCATTTTAAGGATATCACACACATTTTTAAACGTCCAGCGTCATTTCGGGTATATTTAATGTCCTCTGGTATTTTTAAAAGTTCGAATTGGTTTTGGGTATATTTTAGGAGTACCTCATCGTGGAGAGTAGACAGACAATGATATCCATAGTTAAATTTACAATGTAGGCCTATGCTAGGTATAGGGTCGGAAACGATTTTAGGTATTTAGCATGCCAATATTATGGCGAAGAATATGAAATGTTCGCTCCTATCGAACTTTACGACGTTTTTATACCCACATCTTTATGTTTAATGAGGGTTATATTCACTTTGCTTCGATAAAAATGTGCCTCGCTGAAATAAAATTTTTAGATCCATGTTTCTTTGATCAAATCCCTATCAGTCCATTTGCATTTGGCCTTACCTTCTGGAATCTCCCAATATTTTCAAAGTCTTGCTAAAAATTAATTTTGTGATATAACATGTCCGATTTTAACCAAAGTTTCCCACTCAAGCCTTTATGATGTTTCAAGATGGAACCTATCGGTACACTCTTTGCGGTGCATTCCCCACAAAGGGTCCACATCTGTAAAACTTGATCATTTTTATATGAATCTAGAGTGACCATCCGATTTTCTAAAAACATATACATAGTATGAATGGTGAGTTCTGTGTGGTCTAAATCTAGCAGACTTTAATATTTATAATAAATATAGATTTTGTGCAGCTATAGGATTTAAACTCATCTTTGGACTTCATATCGGCAGAAATATTTAAAAAAAAGTAATTTGTGTATGTAACTTGACTTCAACCACTGGAAGTCTCCTGCGCTTTTCTTTCAAAAGAAAACTTTTGAAGTTGAAAATTCCTTACTGCTTTCCTGTAGAATCCTTGTCCACTATAGTCACAAAGTCGTCGTAAGCTCAATAGATTCTGAAAATCTGGATATATACAATAAACCTTTTTGGAGAGTTATAAAAACATTTATGCAGTTCGATATAGCATAAGTGGTTCCGGTGTCATCACTTCGCGAGGGTATTTAATTTACATATGTCAATTAATTTTTTCAAAAGATGTCTACCTGCCATGTATTTGGGAGATTTATGTCTTTCCCTTCGGAATATCAATACAATAAATTTCAGAATTTAAGGTAGGTTAGTGTGCTGTATGCGTGGGTAGAAAATTTTTCGAATTTGAAACAATACAATTTATTTTCTTTGTTATTGAAATTAAATGACTGTTTCGGTGATGTTTTGAATGTGTCTGAAATACCACCATTAATGTCCACACCTGTTAACGCAGATGCAGTTGATATAGTGGGAAATCAAAATTAAAAAAATAAAAATAATATGTAGTTTTTATTTGAGTTTCGGGATACTAAAATGAATCACTTTAATTATTAGTCATTGTTGACGTCAATTGTATAAATCAATACGACAAAATTCATTCATTTAGGTTGGAGTTTTTTTATTTCATATATAAATGAATGAAAGCCAGTATGTGGAGCAATAAAGTTGGACGGTAACGACCATATGATACCCTGCATAATTACCCCTGAATATAATCGTTCTGCGAAGCTAAATACCTTGACATAGTTTCACGATAATATCATTTGGTTGGGTGGTATCATATTAGAGTATGTAGAGCCTTGTACAAAATCTTAATATAAGGTTTATCCATTTTGTGGTTTCAAAATTAAACATGAATAAGACACATATGAGTCGTTTATTTTGAAAGTGGTTTAAGTCTATATTAGGTTCGGATACAAAACTTGGTTTTCTAAAAATTTTTATAAAACATATTACATATTATAAAACATATTCTATAATGTTTAAGGGCACAAAGTCACACACAAAATTAATAACACTTGACAATATTTTTTAAACAAATCAAACCCAAACCTTTTAATAACTCAAGTAAAAATTAACTTAAGGGGACCCCCCCATTCTCGGTGTCAATTTTTTTTTGATTTAATGTACTCTAATTCTAGAATGTTCCTACAAAATTTCAAGTGAAAATCTCAAGAACTCTTGAAGATATAGCCGATTTATTGTGTCAGCATCAAGTGACGGCTAAAGGGCTTCTCAAACTTTAAATGCGTTTTTCTCAAAACGAATGGCGGGCACGATAACTCAAAAACTAATAATTCAATCGGTTTCAAGACGGTGAAGATCTTCCATATTTATACCCTACACAACTATGTTGTCAGGGTATTATAGCTTTGTGCAGCCCCAAAAGTTTGTAACGCCGCGAAATATTGGTCCTAGACCCACCTTTAATTATACCGATCATATCTCGACTAGCTGAGTCGATCTAGACATGTGTGTCCGTCCGTCCGTCCGTCTGTCCATTATAATTTGTAAACACGATACAGGCCACAGTTATGGACCAATCTTCACGAAATTTTGCATGTAGGATGGGTTCTGGCCAATGAAGACCCCTATTGTTTTTGATAAAGATCGGTTAATATTTAGGGGATGAAATGGACCAAATACTGAATTTTTGTCGGTTTTTCTGATCGCTCCAGAGGCCGCAGTTATGGTCCGAACATCGTGAAATTTTACATGGAGAAGGGGATCGGGCCTAAGAATAAGCATGCCTGTTTTGATAAAGATCGGTCAATAATTAGCGGGTCAAATGGACCCTGACTTTTGTGTGAAAAATTACAAAATTTTTATTCTGGAGCGTATATACTTGTTCCTGAAGGACATATACTCGAGATGTTGATAGTATGTCCAAGATGAGTTGTTGACCTTCAAATTGATACCAATTATATGGTTGTATGTACTCCGATGCGGGAGTTATACGTAATTAAGTAAAGGTGACTATGTGCATAGTATTACTCTTAATCCATTATAGGACGGAAATGTCGCGCTGATCGCTTTGAAATTGTACATGAAGTTCCGATTATGGATAAGGACGACGCTTATAGTTTTCGGTGAAGTTGAGATTTCATCAGGGGCTGCAATGAACCGAAAAACTTTAATTTTGTCAGATTTTCTAGTCGCTCTAGAGGCAATTATTATATACAGAACATCATATATCTTACAAGGTGAAGGCAAAGCGGCTGTTTAGATGATGATCGGTCAATTTTCCGAGGGTCAAATCAACCAAAACCTAAAGTGACCAATTTTTTATTGTATGGCGTAAAATTTCACTTCAAGAAAAAACATTTTGGAAAATATGCAAGACTTAGAAATTGGAGTTGTTGATCTATAATCAGTAAAAGGGTGCAAATATCACGAAATATAGCCCAGGCTCAGAATATAGAACCGCCGAAGGTGTGCTTTTCGTGGTAGTTGTGTAGGGTATCATATGGCCGTCCGACTATACTGCTCCGCTCACTGGTTTTTAACTTAGTTTGCGGTAAAAAATAGGCGATTTTCCAAAAAAAAATTTTCAAAGTTCCGCCATTTTGTTAATTGTTGTGCGAAATCAATAATCCTAGTTCATACGAGAGCCAGACATGTCCTCTTTCTAACACAGTTGGAATTTTCGGATTCCGATGTTCCAGTGAGGAGTTATCATACCCGCCATCAAAAATAAGGACTTTTCTTTGATCACAAAAAACAACAACAAAACAATAACAACAAATTTTGGTAAATTATTTTTCTTCCTTTTTAAATCTTCAAATATATATGTGCCAAGTTACAAACCTTAACAATCATTGGTATTCATTCACCAGCCCATTTAAAATCTTAAAAAAAAAATCGCGAAGGGGGGGGGGGGTTCCCTTAAGTAACTTTGAAACGACTCATATAAAATAGTTTTGTGACACATATTAGTTGGTACATTAGACATAACTTGTTGAATGTCGGTTTTTAAGTGCTCGAGAGTTGAAGGGTTATGTGTATAAACGCAGTTCTTTGCATTGCCCCCAAAAAATTATAATGGTAAGAAAATGCATGGTCTTAGTGGTAAGTTGATATCGAAAATGGCTCTTGCAGTAAAGCCATATTTTTCTTTTTCTGGATGTAATGGTTTCTTTTCAATTACTTACAACCCAAAAAACGACAATTTTGGGGTTATTAACATACCCACCAAGTGAGAAATGTGCTTCATCGCCGAAGAAAATGTTGTACGAAAAATTGCCATCCACCGTCTGTTCTACCAGCACCTATTACACGTAACTACGACATTGTGAATTGTCAGCTGGTTTCAGTTTTTACGTATGTTGGACTTTATATGGATGTAGGCATAATGCTAAATAAGCCATAGTGTGCCGTAAAATATTTCCTATTCCGGTGAACAAAGAGGAATCGACAAATTCGGAGCCCGAAAGAAACGATGATGCACAAACCTTATAATATTTGTAACCGCTCCTGCCTTCACCAACCCTTCACCAAATCGAAAAAAAATATATATGGACTTTGCTACACCATTTACCTTAAATCGGACGAAGGTAGCCATATCTAAATCTGAACCGATTTCCACGAAACTTAACTCACATCATTCTAGACTTAAATCAGTACGCTATGCCAAGCTTTGCGGAAAAACATTGGTGCACCATTTATATTAAATCGGATGAACATATATATGGGAGCTATATCCAAATCTGAACCGATTTATACGAAACTTAAAATACATCACTTTAGGCTCAATTCAGTACGTTATGCCAAATTTCGTGAAAATCGTAAGATATATAGGGACTTTGGTTCACAATTTACATAAAATCGGACAAAAATATATATGGGAGCAGTACATAAATCTGAACCGATTTGAAGGAAGCTTATCTCACATCATTCGTGACTGAATTCAGTGTGCTATGCCAAATTTCGTACCAATCGAAAGAATATAAGGTCTTTGGTGCACCATTTAAATTAAGTCGGACGAAAATATCTAAATCTGAACCGATTTTCACGAAACTTAATACACATCATTCTAGACTTGATTCAGTACGCTATGCCAAATTTCGTGGAAATCGAAAGATATATAGTGGCTTTGGTACACCATTTACATAAAATCGGACGGTGCTATATCTAAATATGAACCGATTTTCATGAATCTTAGCACACATTATTCCAGACTCAATTTAGTATGCTGTACAAAATTTCGTGCACATCGAAAGATATATAAGGATTTTGGTGCACCATTTACAATAAATCGGACAGAAATATGTATGGGAGCTATATCTAAATCTGAACCGATTTTCACGAAATTTAACACACATCATTCTAGTCTTAATTCATTACGCTTTTACAAATTTCCTGCAAATCGAAAGATATATAGGGTATTTTGTACACCAATTACATAAAATCGGACGAAAATATATATAGGAGCTATATCTAAATCTGAACCGATTTTCATGAAACTTAGCACGCATCGTTCTCAACTTAATTCAGTACGCCATATCAAATTTCATGCAAATCGAAAGATATATAGGGGCTCTGGGGCTCGAAAAATATATAGGTTTGTCCTTGGGCCAAATAAATGAGCTATGTCAAATTTCATTGTATTCGTCCGTATAAAAATCGGACGAAAATATATATGGGAGCTTTATCTAAATGTGAACCGATTATCACCAATTTCAATAGGGTTCGTCCTTGAGACAAATAAATGATTATAATCTCATTCGGATGACAAATGCGACCTGCACTTTGTTTACAATTTAACATAGACAGACGGATGGACAGACATGCATAAATCGACTTAGATGGTTATTCTAGGCATATTCTCCAAACCGTCTATTTCGTTTCCTATTGTCTGTTACAAACATATTCACATAGACATAACACCCTGCACAACAGTGTGGTAAAGGATATAAAATAGGCTCCATTATATGGGGGCTACCCTGACCAATATTGATCATTTCTGATAGGAAAGTTTTCTACTCAAAGGGGATCGAAAATATAAATTTATGGCCAATAAAGTTAAGCCAAATTCAGAAAACTACAGAAATTTGGGATATATGCGTTATACCCTAAACAGAAGACCAATCTTGATCATTTTGAATAGGGAGATACCCAATGAAAACCTACATTTCTAAATTACAGCTGATTAGGTTGAAAAACATGCTCAAACGCCTCAAAATACCGAATATTTAATGGTACCGTAATATGGGTACCATTAAAACCGAAACATGGGCCTATATTGATAATTTTTAGTGGGAAAATTTTTTACCCGGTGAGAATTGACAATATAAATTTGGAGTCAACTGGGTTGAAAAACGTATCCAAAATAACAATTGACCAATTGACCTAACAATTGGACCAAAATTTAAAATTTTTTGTATAAAGATTTTTCACCCAGTGATAACCGAAAATATGAACTCACAGCTGATTAGTTTGAAAACGTGCCTAAAATCTTGAACTGAACCAATGTGGCTCGTTTTTTGTAGGAAGAAATACCAAATTACATCTGATAAGGTTAAATAACCTTCCCAATGCATTATGGGCCAGAAATCCCATTTTGTGTCCCATAATTAGAGTTGAGGGTTTATAAAACAAACAAATATCGCATGTAAGGTTTTTGTGGACACTGATTACGATTCCGCAAGAAAAAAAGTAAAAATTTCATAGGGTGGACCGAAAATGAAAATAATTTTTTTTTAAATTTTTTGAATTTTTGAACAATTAAATAAAATTAAACATTATATTTCCTTGCAGTATTTAATACGAAAATAGCAAAAAATCGCTGTTTTATGTATTAAGGGTTTAACAAATGCACACCTTAATTAAATTTGAAATACCGACGATTTAGTTGAAACCCCTGATACAAATCCCCAACTCAACTCAAATGTTTGAAAAAATTATATTTATGAGTTTTATATAAGAAAATTTTCATGATTATATTGTATCTACTAATAATTTTCACCTTCATTATAATCACCAGTTCCATCTCTTTAATCGATCGTCATTGTATGTAAATATTTTGACACATCTCAAATGTTATATAAGTCTTGATTTAGATTAGGCGAGTTTACTTGCGGCAAGTCTTTGTTTGTAGGAGAGAGGGGCAAGGGGAATAGAAATGGAAAAAAATTGCTCGTACCGACAATTTTCTGGCAATTCGTTTTGTGTATTTCGTATTTTTTTGACATTTTATATTTATTTAAATGTGAAAAAACTATTTGAAACTAATAAAAAAAATTTTTTGAAACCGAATTGCCTTGTATAGACGCATGAAGCAAGTTCAAAAGAGAACGATAAGAATTGCCGCAAGTAAACTCGCCTAATCTAAATCAAGACTAACATTTTCAAATATAAATTATATTCAGAAAAAATATGAAATTTTGACTTTGACCTCATGGCATTTGTAAATTGCGACCCAAAATAATTAGCAACAAGTGAAAAAGCGTTAAGTTCGACCGGGCCGAACTTTGGATACCCTCCACCATAGATATACTGACAGGTACTAGAAATGAAAATAGAGGGAACATACCAAAAAGTGGACCTATATCGACATTTCTAAAAAGGGATTATGTAAACAAAAATAAAAAAATCAGAAATTTTTAATGGATAATTTACCCTCAGATTTATCGCTATTGAAGGTGTATACACTTTAACACGGTGAACATGTGGCTAATCGAAATATTGGTTCTAGACCCCATGTTTCTTTGGACCAAATCCGTTTCAAAAAATTTAGATTTCATCCAAACTTTGTCCATCTTATTATTTCTTCCAATCTTAGTTCAAATTCGAAAATGGGTAATATCGGTCCACTTCTTCTGGAACCTCCATACAGGGGCTAGGTCTAAATGCGGATTATAGTTCATTATCGGACCTTACGTTCTACTTGTATATCTCGATATCCTCCGCAGGTGAAATGATTACATCAGAGACTTCGAACCAAACTCAAAACGCGGAACAAATCAGATAACCATTTTAATATAAAAAGGGGGTTATATGGGGACTACCCCATATTAATAATTTTTGGTAGAGAGATTAGGTACCATATACGTCTACAAAATACCAATTTGCAGCAAATTCGGTTGAATAACGCGTTCAAGAACCCCAAAATACCGAAAATTGGGGGTACCCTTATATGGGGGCTATCCGAAAAAACGGATCTATATTCATAATTTTTTGTGGAGAGATTTGGGACCTATTAAGAAATCAAAATACTAAATTACAGCTAATTTGGTGGAAAAATCCGATCAGAACCCCCAAAATACCAAAAATTTTGGGGTACCGTTATATGGGGGCTACCAGAAAAAGTGGACCTATATTTATAATTTTCTGTGGAGACATTTAGTACCCAATAAGAACCCAATGAAGCAAATTTCAGCGAAATCGGTTGAAAAACGCGCTCAAGAACCCCAAAATACCGACAATTGAGGGGTACCGTTATATGGCGGGTGCCAGAATAAATTGACCTATATTTATAATTTGTAGTAGGAAGATTTGGTACCTAATAGGAACTCAAAGTACCAAATTTCAGCGAATTCGGTTGAAAAACACGAATTCGCTACCGAAAATTTGGGGGGGGGTACTCTTATATGGGAGCTATGCCTAAACGTGGACCGATATAGCCCATTTGCGAACTTGACCTGCCTGCAGACAAAAGACGCCTCTATGCAAAATTTTGGCGATCTGTCTCAACTCGTTTAGACGCTAGAGTGATTACAACAGACAGACGGACATGGCTATATCGTCATAGAATCAAGAATATATATATAGAATATATATACCTTATAGGGTCGGAAATGCTTATTTCGATGAGTTACAAACGGAAAAACAAAATTAATATACCCTCCATACTATGGTGGAGGGTATAAAAATTTATTGGTGTAAAGCTCAATGTCCCTAGATTTGGAATCCAATTTTTTGACTTTTTGCCAAAAAATTGGATTCCAGTCCCATAGTGCAATGCTGCTAATCCATTTTTAACAATGTATGTGCAAAATTAAAAGCTCTATCTGCAGTATTGTAATCTCTATCGCAATTTAAGCCGACAGAAGAAATATATTTTTATTCCGATCAAGAATATATACACTTTATGGGGTCTAAGGTAAATATTTCGAGGTGTTGCAAATGGAATGATAAATTTTATATACACTCCACCTTTTGGTGAAGGGTGTAAAAATATAAACAAAAAATAAAATAATTAAAAAACCGAAATTTAGATACAAATTATTTCAAAAATATGCATATTTCATTACATTTAATTCTGTAAAGGATATCAAATATATATATATATATATATATATTTATGTATTTATTATTTTTTAATTACAATGAATCTACATAAATCGCACCTGTTCCAAAATTTAATTTTGATTATCGCTTCAAAACACTTGAATGAGGCGGAACAATAACAAAACAAATTAATTGATTTGCTAATTTTTTTTCGCAAATATTTTTAAATTTTGGTCAATAACATTTTGTGTTTGTGTAAGTGTGTGTAATTAAATATGTAAACAATGTTACAGATTAATTTGAATGCTGGATGATATGATGGGAATGTAAATAAAAATACCGATTCCACCTTTACGATATATATTCAAATTAAATATAAATATTTAAGTTGAAATCAATTTATTTTACATTTTCATTAAGCAATTTAAAGTAGAAGGATCGAAGAAAAAAGCATTCGGAAGATCATTCCAAGGTTAAATTAAAAAAAAAAGAAAAAATGAATTCGCATAAAGTGTTCTTAATATTGAGTGCTATCGTAAGCGTTGTTAGTTCTTTGGATTGGTGTGATCCAGAATTATGTCCAAATGGTGGAACACATACGGCCTGTAATAATTCGGGGGTGAGTATAGGCTATTGTCGATGAAAAGAATACAATTACAAGGTTTCCTAACATTTATGGAATTTATTCTGAAACATTTCTTAATATTTAAATATTTAATAAATCTTTTCTAACTTTCTCCTTTAGAATTTCCACGAGAGATGTGAACCCGATGTGGAAATAATCGATTTACGACCCTATCGTGATCTAATATTACACGAGCACAATAATCGCAGGAATTTTATAGCTCAGGGTCTGCTGCCGGGTTATTATCCCGCCGCACGTATGGCCACCCTGCAATGGGATGATGAATTGGAATTTTTGGCTGAGTTGAATGTCCGAACCTGTGTGGTGGATCACGATGAATGTCGTAACAGCTATCGCCTGTGTGGTGGGCATCACAAGGATGAACCACAAAATATTACGGCTGTATTG